>NW_020837946.1:49608219-49810771 GCF_003676395.1 Aethalodelphis obliquidens
AAAAAAAAAAAAAAAAAAAAAAAAAAAATTTAAAAAACATTTATCTACCTGATTGTTGTAATTATTATTGTTTTTTTTTTTTTATTATTTTGCTCTATCTTAGTAGCACTTGGAGGAAAAAGGTCAAATTTATAACCCAGACGAATTTAACTGTCTCTATTATTTTCTCCAGAAAACTTGGGAAAGAGAGTAAACTCAGTTTGCCTCTATGCTGGAGGTCTCTCTCTCTCTCTCTTTTTTTTTTTTTTTGGCTGCACCGGGCAGCATGTGGCATCAGTGCTGGAGGTCTCACAAAAGGTGTAGGAAGAGGAATGTGGTACTGTTGCCAATACCTAAGAGCACTTCCAGGAATGTGTACACCTCAATTCAAGGAGAGGAAACCCTTCAGGTGTAATAGAGTCAAGTTAGTAGGTAACCCTACAATTTATTGTCCAAACCAGTTTACTTTTGAAAGTGAAGGAGGCACCATTAACCATGACATCAGGCAGCAGGTATTAACTGGAACTGTCCCAGGCAAACCAGAACCTATGACAAGCCTTCAAAAAGTCAGTGAACCTGAAGCTTCAGGGTACACACAGCAGGAGAGAGACCATTGTAGGTCTAAAGCAGCTCTAGCTACCTTAGAATAAATCCTCTGACAAAGCTGCCTATTGAAAGAGCCATTCAACATTCTACCACCTCTAGAAAGCTCAGCAGGAAAAAAGAAAGTGCGGAGAATGTTATGTTGAATAACCCAATCACCATGGGATTAGGAGAGTGGAAGCTACTAGAAGTCTTTGCCATCCATCAAAATCCACCTCCCACTGCTGTCATCAACAATTAGGATCAGCAAGTAACCTACCAGGATGAAGAGACCTTATTATCCAGGAGTCTCTATCTACTCTGCCATCAAGGCAGAGGTAACGACTGAGGGAGAAAGAAGAAAGTCTCCATTATCTTCCACACCAAATGAAGAAAAGAACCATAGAGATACAAAATGTTGACACTAGAAAGGGTCTTAGAGACAATCTAATCCAGGTTCCCAATTTATAAATGAGGTAACTTAGCTCAGCAAGAATAAACAAAACATTTTATGTACCTAGAAGAGAAAAACATTTATGATTTCATTCATTTATTCCTTCATTCAACAAGCATGTATTGAGTACTCCCAACATGTCAGGCACTATGATAAGCACTGGGGGGTAAAAGGAGAAATAAGACATTTTCCTGCCCTTGAGTATCTGTGTATTTATAGTTTAAATGTTCTAATAATAATAATTTAAATACTGATTGTTGAGTATATCGTGAGACTATTGGGTTAATACCACTTGACAATTCTAGCCAAACGGCAAAAAGAAAAGGATTCTTAGGAATCCCTAAGTATTCTTAGGAATCCCTATTCTTATTAGGGAGAATGTGGGTAAATACTGCCACTATATGGTAACTTTGCTCAGAATTCTTTCAGTGAAAAAATGTTTAATAATAAACCTTCTTCCATTTGTCTTATTTTTCTATTCTTTCTTACCCCACATGTACGCATCACCATATACAAAACAATGAGAATCAAATTGAAGCCTACAATATTCTTGTGTATATATACTATAAATATTGAAGTTAAAAATATACATTTCCAGATTTCCTAGAATCCTCAAGAAAACAAAGCTAACTTAATTATACTCTTTCTTTTCTATCTGTAAAACAAATGTGCCTCCAAAACCACACTAATGAATCTTTACCATTTATTCATAGAATGTCATCATGTAGAAAGATGGTCATTATGTGAAATTAGTTTAAGTAGAAGATCTTCCTAATTTGTTCATTCTTTATAGAATTTATAATAACAACCATGTGGCATTCTAAGTGTTTTGTAAGAAAGAAGGATTTGGAATTTAAATGAAATCAGTATCTAGAAGAACAATTTCAACATACCCAAATAAAACATTATTAAACCTGAAAATATTGGTTACACTCTTTCCTAGAAAACCATTTCAATTACTGAATAAAATTATTTACCATATCAATAAAGCATCCGAACCCAACACTGTGAAAAGTTTTGTTGTAGTGTGACAATTTTATTTTTTCTAACTTCATTTCTCAATATTGTAAATTCAAATTTTAATCAACAGTTTCACTAGTCTTCCATATTCAAGTATAATATGGTTTCTCCTTAAATACTCATTAAAACAAATGTTTCTTTATGTACACGTGAACAGTTCAAAATATAATGTGTCATGAAAGAGATTGAAAATAATATGAATTTCTCCAATATTGTACTTTAGTATCCAATTACAATACTAAACTGGCACATGTTTTCACAGCCTTAAATATTTTCAAGCTACATTGAGCATAATGGTTTGCATTACATGAATGCTAAATTAAATGAGGATGAGGTGAGTGAAAATATATTCAGAAAATATATTCAGAAACCCCCACACCATTCCTGGTTAGTATGGTTTCTTTATGGGACAAAAGGTATTCAAATATATGGGCTTCCCCGGTGGCGCAGTGGTTGAGAGTCCGCCTGCCGATGCAGGGGACACGGGTTTGTGCCCCGGTCCGGGAAGATCCCACATGCCGCGCAGCGGCTGGGCCTGTGAGCCATGGCCGCTGAGCCTGCGCGTCCGGAGCCTGTGCTCCGCAGCGGGAGAGGCCACAGCAGTGAGAGGCCCGCGTACCGCAAAAAAAAAAAAAAAAAGTTATTCAAATATAGTCCAATACTGAAAATATTTGAGCCCCCTGTAGTTCATAGGAATAATAATGATTAAAAAAGAAAAGAATAGTATTAGCTAAAATACATTATTTCCAAAACAGAAAGAGACTCACAGACACAGAAATCAAACTTATGGTTACCAAAGCGGAGAAGAGGGTTGGAGGAAGGCTACATGGGAGACTGGGATTAACATATACACACTACTATGTATAGAATGGATAACCAACGGACCTGTGCTCTGTGTAGCACAGAGAACTATATTCAGTATTATGTAATGATCTATAAGAGAAGGGAATCTGAATAAAGAATATGTGTGTATATATATATATATATATGTATGTATGTATATATATATGTGTGTGTGTATATGGCCGAATTGCTGTGCTGTACACCTGAAACTTACACAATATTATAAATCAGCTACACTTCGATTAAAAAATTTTTTAATATAACTACCAAGTCTATACAGTGTGGCTAAGCACAGATGAAAAAGCAGTATTCTCCTGAGCAGGTTCTATACATGTTTGGGACTTCACAGACTGCAAATGGTGAGAAACATTCTAAATCATAAAACAAAATAAATATTTTATTTCACTTCATAATCACACATGTAAAAGGTCAGCAGCCTAGACTGAGACTCTTAAATGTGTTTAGCTTGATTTAGCACTGGCCTTCATGCAAAACCATAGAGTGCTGTCATAGAGTCCGGTTTGCTGCACACTTTGTTCATTTACTCATTAGAGGCAGGAAGAGCATAGCACAATGTTTACAAACATGGGCTTTCAAATCATACAGACATGGGCAAAATCCTGGTCTTGTGATTTTGCACAAGTTCATCCAAGTCTCTAAACCTGTTTCCTCATTTCAAAGAGTAGCTGGATAAAATGAAACTCAGTATGTTAACTGTTTATAATTATTGCTTATTAACAGAAATTAACAGAAATTTTATCCAGCATCACTGTGGTAGGCAAAATAATGGCCCTCCAAAGATGTCCATTTCCTAATCTCCTGAACCTATAAGTTTGTTACCTTGTGTGGCAATGGGGAATTAAGGTTGACAATCAGCTGACCTTAAAATATGAGGGTTATCCTGGATTCTCCAGATGGGCTCAATGTAATCACAAGGGTTTTTAAAAGTGAAGGAGGGAGGGGCTTCCCTGGTAGCATAGTGCAGGGGACACAGGTTCAAGCCCTGGTCCGGGAAGATCCCACGGAGCAACTAAGCCCGTGTGCCACAACTACTGAGCCTGCACTCTAGAGCCCCTGAGCCACAACTAGTGAGCCTGTGTGCCACAACTACCGAAGCCCGTGTGCTTAGACCCCGTACTCCACAACAAGAGAAGCCACTGCAATGAGAAGCCTGCGCACCGCAACAAAGAGTAGACCCCGCTCACTGCAACTAGAGAAAGCCCATGCACAGCAACGAAGACCCAACGCAGCCAAAAATAAATAAAATAAATTTTTTAAAAAGGAAGAATGTTTAAAAAAAAAAGTGAAGGAGGGAGGGAGGCAGGATTGTTGGAGTCAGAGGGAGATGTGACTACAGAAAAAGCCACAGAAATTCAATGTTGCTGGCTCTGAAAATGAAGCAGCGGGCCATGAGCCAAGGAATGTGGGAAGCATCCTGAAGGTGGAAGAGGCATGGGCAACGATTCTCCCTTAGAGCCTCCAGAAAGGAATGCAGCCCTGCCAACACCTTGACATTACAGCCCAGTGAGACCAGTGCCAGACTCCTAACCTGCAAAATTGTAAGATAGTAAATTTGGGGGTTTTAAGCCACTAAATTTGAGGCAATATGTTACAGCAGCAATAGAAAGCTAACAGTATTACCTATATGGCAAGAGCTCTGCTGGGTTCTAGAGATAATGAATTAAGTAAGACACTCTAAGGATATATTTCCATCTCAATAAGTCCCATTTTATGGCCCTGGAGAAACTTATTATAGTATATAATATCATGAGTATTGCTCAGAAAAGTTCTATACCTATAGCCTTTGGCATTCTACAGACTCATATCTTGTGCCTCTTCTACTTAGGGTAAATAGTTGAAAGCAGAAATTTTGGCATAGATGAAGCTTTTGGCAGAAATAGCAAGTTGCCTGCCAAAATTCTGTCTCCCCTTCTTCCCTTACTCTTACACAATCGGTGTAGCAATGTTTCCAGCTAAAATCCTAAATTTCTAAGTTGCTCTTGCAGAAAAAGGTATCTAAGAGATGTGAGCTAAATTCTCAAGATAGAACTACATGGAAAGTTCTCTTAAGGGGATTACTTATCTGACAGACACTCTTATTCCTTTCTCCTTCTTTCTGCCTGGAATAAAGTAGCAATTTTGTGACCATAAGAGAATGATGATAGAAACCAAGGATAGAAATTAAGAGAGAACCCAATAATACAAGCCATGCTTAATGGAAGGGGTAACAGAATTATTGAAGGAGCCAGGGATGACATGGTGTAGTATGAACACTAGACTGCCCACATATGGAATTCTTTTACATGAGTAAAAATAAACTTTTAACTTGTTAAGCCAGCCAAAAGCAATTCCTTATGCCTTACCTAGTATTCCTTTCTCTAGTTTTTCAAGTGAAGTTTCCTTAAAATCAGTCAGAATTTAACACTGAAAAGAGGTCACTAAATGGTGCTGGAACAAGTGGACATCCACATGAGAAAAAAAATGAATCTATACCCAACCTTACAACCTCCACAAAGAAATAACTCAAAATGGGTTACAGACCTAAATGTAAAATGTAAAGCTGTAAAATTCCTAGAAGATAACATAGGAGAAAACCTAGGTGACCTTGGGTATGGTAAGGTCTTTTTAGATACAACACCAAAGACATGATCTACAAAAGAAATAACTGATAAGCTGGACTTGATTAAAATCAAAAACCACTGCTCTGGCAAAGATACTATCAAGTGAGTGAAAAGACAAGCCACAGAGTGAGAGAAAATACTTGCAAAAGATATATCTGGTAAAGGAATGTTATCCAAAATATACAAAGAACCCTTAAAACTCAACAATAAGAAAGCAAACAGCCTGATTAAAAAATGGACCAAACACCTTAAAAGACACCTCTCCAAAGAAGATATTCAGGTGGCAAATAAGCATATGAATATATATTCCACATCAAATGTCATCAGGGAAATGCAAATTAAAACAGAAACGTGATACTACTACATACCTACTAGAGTGGCCAAAATCCAGGACACTGGTATTATCAACTGCTGGCAAGGGTGTAGAGCATTAGGAGCTCTCATTCATTGCTGTTGGGAATGGAAAATTATACAGCCACTTTGAAAGACAAGTTGGAGGTTTCTTACAAAACTAAACATACGTTTACCATACCTCCAAGCAATTGTGCATTTTGGTATTGCCCAAAGGAGTTGAAAACATGTCTGCGCAAAAACCTGCACCGGGATGTTTACAGCAACTTTGTTCACAATTGCCAAGACTTAGAAGCAACCAAGATGACCTTCAGTAGGTGAATGGATAAATAAACTGTAGTACATTCAGACAACAGAATTTTATTCAGAAATGAGGTATCAGGCCATGAAAATACATGAAGGAAACTTCAATGTATATTACTAGTAAAAGAAGACATTCTCTCAGAAAGAGAAAAACAAATATCATATATTAACACGTATATGTGGAATCCGGAAAAACAGTACAGATGAACTGGTTTACTAGGCAGAAATAGAGACACAGATGTAGAGAACAAACGTATGGACACCAATGGGGAAAAGGGTGGGGAGTGGGATGAACTGGGAGATTGGGATTGACATATATACACTACTATGTATAAAACAGATAACTAATGAGAACCTGCTGTATAGCACAGGGAACTCCACTTTGCTGTACAGTAGAAACTAACATAACATTGTAAAACAACTATACCCCAATTAAAGAGAAAAAAAAGAAGCCATTTTGAAAAGGCTACATACTGTATGATTACAACTATATGACACTCTGGAAAAGGCAAAACTGTGGAGACAATAAAAAATTAGTGGTTTGCAGGGGTTAGGAGGGAGGGAAGAATTAACAAGCTGAGTACAGTACTACTCTGTCTGACACTATAATGGTGGATACATGTCATTATAAATATGTCCCAACCCATAGAATATACAACATCAAGAGTGAACCCTAATGTAAAGTATGGAGTTTGGGTGGTAATGATGTGTCAACATAGATTCATTAGTTGCAACAACTGTACCACTCTGGTTGGGGATGTTGATAATAGGGGAGATTATGCATGTGTTGGGATGAAGGAAGTATATGGGAAATCTCTATATATTCTGCTCAATTTTTTGCCTTTTTTCTCAGTTTATTTATGTCATTATAAAGATTTATATAGAGAGACAGATATATAGATAGATATAGATATATATAAAGATTTTATTTTTTGAGCAGTTTCAGGTTTACAGCAAAATTAAAAACTACTATTTCTTTCATGGATCTTGCCTTTAGCATTATATCTAAAAAGTCATTACCATACCTATGACAATGTTATCTTCTAGGAGTTTTATAGTTTTGCATTTCACATTTAGTTTTGTGATCCATTTTGAGTTAGTTTTTGTGAAGGGTGTATGTTTAGATTCACTTGTTTGCATGTGGATGTCCAGTTGTTCCAACACCATTTGTTGAAAAAATTATCTTTGCCCCAATACATTACCTTTGCTCCTTTGTCAAAGATCATTGACTATTTTGATATGAGTCTATTTCTGGGTTCTATATTCTGTTCTATTGATCTATTTGTCTGTTCTTTCACCAATACCACACTGTCTTGATTACTGTAGCTTTATAGTAAGTTCCGAAATCAAGTAGTGTCAGTGCTCCAATTATCTTCTTCTCTTTCAATATTCTGTTGGCTCTTCTGGGTTTTTTGTCACCACATAAAAACTTCAGAATCAGTTTGTTGATAACCACAGAATAATTTGCTGAGATTTTGGTGGGGGTAGGTCAACTTAAGAAGAACTAACATCTTGACAATATTGAGTCTTCTTAACTATGAACATGGAATATCTATTTATTTAGTTCTACCGTGATTTCATTCATTAGTTTTGTATCTTTTTCTTATACAGATCTTGTCCATATTTTGTTAGATTTATACCTAAAGATTTCATTGGAGAGGGGGTGCTAGTATAAACAGTATTGTATTTTTAATTTCAAATTCCACTTATTCATTGCTGGTATATAGGAAAGCAGCTGACTTTTGTACATTAACCTTGTATCCTGCAACATTGCTATAATCACTGATCAGTTCCTGGAATGTTTTTATTGATTCTTTTGGATTTTATACATAGATAATCATGTCACATACAAATATAGTTTCATTTCTTTCCTCCCAATCTATGTACGTTTTATTGCCATTAACAGTCTAATTGAATTAACAAGAACTTCCAGCATGATGTTGAAAAGAATTAATGAGAGGGGACACCTTTGCCTTGCTTCTGATCTTAATTAGAAAGCTTCAAGTTTCTCACCATTAAGTATGACATTAGCTGTAGTTTTTTTGTAGATAGTCTTTATCAAGTTGAATAAGCTCCCATTAATTCCTAGTTTAATGGAAATTTTTATCATGAATGGATACTGGATTCTGTCAAATACTTTTTCTGCATCAATTGATATAATCATGTGATTTTTCTTCCTTAGCCTGTTGATGTGATAGATTACATTAACTGATTTTTAAATGTTGAACCAGCCTTGCATTCCTGGGATAAAGCCCACCTAGTTGTGGTGTATAATTATTTTTATACATTGTATTTGTATTCTTCCTTAAATGTTTGGTAGAGTTCACCAGTGAACCCATCTGGGCCTGGTGATTTCTGTTTTGGAAAGTTATAAATTATTGATTCAGTTTTTTTAATAGATATATGCCTAATCAGATCATCTATCTCTTCTTGTGTGAGTCTTGACAGCTTACATATTTCAAGGAATTGGTCCCTTTCATTAAGGATATCAAATTTGTGGGCACTGAGTTGTTCATAATATTCCTTTATTAGCATTTTAATGTCCTTGGGATCTGTAGTGATGTCTTCTCTTTCAAATCAGATAATAGTAATTTGTGTCCTTTCTTTTTTTCTCAGTTTGCCTGGCTGAGGCTTATTGATTTGATCTGTTCAAAGAACAAGTTTTCGGTTTTGTAAATTTTCTCTATTGACTTCCTGTTTTCAATTTCATTGATTTATGCTCTAGTTCTTATTATTTCTTTTCTTCTGCTTATTTTGGATTTAATATGCTCTCCTTTCTCCGTTTCCTAAGGTGGAAACTTACATTATTGACTTCAGATTTTTCTTTTCTAATATATGCATTCAACACTATAAACTTCCTGCAAGCACTGTTTTTATTGCATCTCACATATTTTTAGTTCACTTAGTTCAAAATACGTTTTTTGTGAAAAGGAACAGGTGAAATAATAAGTATAATTCAAAATATGATTTTGAATATGTATTACAGTAATTTTTGAACAAGTACTTGATTATAGCATAAGAATCAAATATGGAATACTTAAGAGGGAAAGAAAATGAGCTGCCCAGCTACACAATGAGGAATAAGTTGCTAAGTATGTGTCAAACAGAAAAAATATGTAGAACGTAGTAGTCCACAAAATATCAACAAAAGCAATGGCATATCGTAAGAAATGCTAGATAAATCTCATCAAATTCTAAGCTTGAACAGAATCTTTTTTTAGTTTCAGTTGTACGACATAATGGTTTGATATTTGTATATATTTTGAAATGATCACCATAATAAGTCCAGTTGAAATCCATCACCATACATTGTTACAATTTTTTTCTTGTGATGAAAACTTTTAAGATTTACTTTCTTAGCAATTTTCAAATGTACAATAGAGTATTATTAACTACAGTCACCTTACTATATACCCCTGTGATGTTTGTTTTATAGCTGGAAGTTGTACTTTATAACCCCCTTCACCCATTTTGCCCACCCCTCACATTCTGGCAATCACCAATCTGTTCTCTGTATTTATGAGCTCAGTTTTGTTGTTGTTGTTTAGATTTTTGTTTTTAGATTCCATAAATGAGATCATATGGTAATCGTCTTCCTGTCTGACTTATTTCACTTAGCATAATACCCTCAAGGTCCATCCATGTTGTCATAAATAGCAAGATTTCATTCTTTTTTATGGCTGAATAATATTCCATTGAATATATATCCAATATATATATCACAATTTCTTTATCTACTCATCCATCGATAGACATTTAGGTTGCTTCCTTATCTTGGCTATTACAAATAATGCTGCAGTGAACATGGGGTGCATATAGCTTTTTGAATCAGTGTTTTTATTTTTTTCAGATAAATACCTAGAAGTGGAATTCCTGGATCATACGGTAGTTCTACTTTTAATTTTTTGAGGAAACTCCATACTGTTTTCTATAGTGGCTGTACCAATTTACATTCCCACCAACAGTACACAAAGGTTCCCTTTTCTCTATACCCTCAGCAACACTTGTTATTTCTTGTCTTTTTGATAATAGTCATTCTAACAGCTATGAGGTAATACCTCACTGTAGTTTTTTTTTTTTAATAAATTTATTTATTTATTTAGGGCTGTGTTGGGTCTTCATTTCTGTGCAAGGGTTTTCTCTAGTTGCGGCGAGCAGGGGCCACTCTTCATCGTGGTACGTGGGCCTCTCACTGTCGCGGCCTCTCTTGTTGCGGAGCACAGGCTCCAGACGTGCAGGCTCTGTAGTTGTGGCTCATGGGCCCAGTTGCTCCGCAGCATGTGGGATCTTCCCAGACCAGGGCTCGAACCCATGTGCCCTGCATTGGCAGGCAGATTCTCAACCACTGCACCACCAGGAAAGCCCCTCATTGTGGTTTTGATTTGCATTTCCCTGATGATTAATGGTGTTGAGCACCTTTTCATGCACCTGTTGGCCATCTTCATGTCTTCTTTTGAAAAATGTCTTTTCAGATCTTCAGCCCATTCTTAAATTGGATTGTTTGGTTTTTTTGCTATTGAGTTGTATAAGTTCTTTATATATTTTGGACGTTAACCCCCTATCAGATATATGATTTGCAAATATTTTCTCCCATTCTGTAAGTTGCCTTTTCACTTTCTTGATGGTTTCCTTTGCTGTGCAGAAGTTTTTTAGTTTGACGTAGTTCTGCTTGTTTGTTTTTGCTTCTGCTGCCTTTCCTTTCAGTGTCAAATCTAAAAAGTCATTGCCAAGACCAATGTCAAGGAGATCACCATCTATGTTTTCTTCTAGAAAGTTTATCATTTCAGGTCTTACATTCATGTCTTTTGCCTATTTTGAGTTAATTTTTGTGTATAGTGTAAGATAGTGGTCTAGTTTCATTCTTTGGCATGTGGCTGTCCAGTTTTTCTAAAAGCACTTATTGAATAGACTATCCTTTCTCCATTGTATATGCTTGGCCTCTTTGTCATAAATTAATTGGCCATATATTTGTGGGCTTATTTCTCAGCTCTCTGTTCTGTTCCACTGATCTATGTTTTTATGCTGATACCATGCTGTTTTGATTACTACAGCTTTGTAATATAGTTTGAAATCAGGGAACTTATGCCTCTAGCTTTGTTTTTCTTTCTCAAGATTACTTTGGCTATTCTGGGTCTTTTATGGTTCCACAGAAGTTTTAGGATTGTCCTATTTCTGTGAAAAATTGCCATTGGGGTTTTGATAGGGATTGCACTAAATCTGTAGATTGCTTTGATGAGTATGGACATTCTAACAATATTAATTCTTCCAATCCATGAGCATGAAATTCTTTCCATTTATTTGTATCTTCATCAGTTTCTTTCATCAATGTCTTTCACCTTCTTGGTCAAATTTATTCCTAGGTATTTTATTCTTTTTGATGCTAGTTCAAAATATTTTTTAAATTTCTCTTGAGATTTCATCTTTGATCCATGTGTTATTTATCAGTATTTTGTATAATCTTCACATATTTTGAGATTTTTTCCAGTTATCTTTCAGTTATTAATTTCTAGTTTAATTCCATACTGGTCTGATAGCAAACAGTCTGTGGTTTTCTAGTTTAATTCCATACTGGTCTGAGAGCAAACAGTCTGTGGTTTCTATTCCATCAAATGTGTTAAGGTGTGTTTTATGGCTCAAAATGTATCTGTCTTTGTAAATGTTCCATGAGAGCTTAAGAAGAATGTATATTCTGCTGTTATCAATGAAGTAGTCTATGGATGTCAATTATATGCAGTTGATTGACAGTGTTACTGAGTTCAACCATGTCTTTACTGACTTTCTGCCTGATGGATCTGTCCATTTTTGATAGAGGAATACTAAAGTCTTAACTATAGTAGATTTATTTACTTCTCCTTGCAGTTCTATCACATTTTGCCTCATGTAGTTTGATGCTTGGTCGTTAGGTGCATACATGTTAAACACTGTTATGTCTTCTTGGAGGACTGACTCCTTCATCATTATGTAATATCTTTCTTTATCCCTGATAACTTTCCTTTTTTTGAAATCTGTTTAAAATTAATATAGCTACTCCTACTTTCTTTTGATTAGTGTTAGCATGGTATATTTTTCTCCATCCATTTACTTTTAATGTATAACTCTCTTTATATTTAAAGTGGTGTTCTTTTAGACAACATATAGTTGGAGATTATTCTTTAACCACTCTGACAATTTCTGTCCTTTAACTGGTTCATTTAGACCATTGAAATTCAAGGTAATTACTGGATTAATTTCTACCATATTTGTTACTGTTTTCTATTTTTTGCCCCTGTTCTTCTTTGTTCCTATTTTGGTCTTCCACTCTTTTTCTGCCTTTTGTACTTTTAAATGAGCATTACTTGATTCCATTTTCTCTCCTTTATTAGCAAATCAGTACACTTCTTTTCTTCCTTTTTTTTAGTATTAGCCCTAGCATTTGCAACATACATTACAACTAATTCAAGTCCACTTTCAAATAACACTATATCACTTCATGGGTAGTGTGAATACCTTATAATAACAAAATTATCTGAATTTCTCTCTCCTATCCCTTGCATCATTGTTGTCATTCATTTCACTTATATATAAACATGCTTAATTGTATATATATAGGGGGCTTACAAAATCGAATACAGTGTTGTTATTATTATTTTGAACAAACTGTTTATCTATTAGACCAATCAAGAATTTTAAATTTTCAAATTTATTTTACCTTTAATTATTCCTTCTTCAATGTTCTTCCATTCTTTATGTAGATCTGAGTTTCTGACCTATAAGATTTTTCTTCTCTATAAAGGACTTTTAACATTTCTTATAAGGCAAGTCTACTGACAACAAATTCCTTCAATTTTTGTTTGTCTGGGAAAATCTTTATTTCTCTTTTTTTTGTGTGTGTGTGGTATGCAGGCCTCTCACTGTTGTTGCCTCTCCCGTTGCAGAGCACAGGATCCGGACGCGCAGGCTCAGCAGCCATGGCTCATGGGCCCAGCCACTCCGCGGCATGTGGGATCTTCCCAGACCAGGACACGAACCCGTGTCCCCTGCATCGGCAGGCAGACTCTCAACCACTGCGCCACCAGGGAAGCCCCTCCTTCACTTTTGAAGGATTATCTCACAGTGCGTAGAACACTAGGTTGGTGGGGTTTTCCCCTCTCAACACTTTAAGTATCTCACTCTCTTCTCTTATTGCTTGCATCGTTTCTGAGAAGTCAGATGTAATTCTTATCTTTGTTCCTCTACAGGTGAGACTGTTTCGTATAGTTTCTTTATTTTTGATTTTCTGTAGTTTGAAAATTACATGCTTATGGGGTCATTTTTGTTGTTGTTATTGTTTTTGTTGGGGGGGCAGTGGCATTTATCCTGCTTGGCATTCTCTGTGCTTCCTGGTTCTGCGGTTAGGTGTCTGAGATTAATTTGGGGAAATTTTCAGTCATTATTGTTTCAAATATTTCTTTTCTTCCATGCTCTCTCTTGTCTTCTCTGGAATTCCCATACATTACATATGCTACTCCTTTTGTAGTTGTTCCATAGTCCTTGGATATTCTGTTCCTTTATGTTATGTTTATTTGGTTTTTGGAGTTTTGGAGGTTTCTACTAAGAGATCCTCAAGCTCAGAGATTCGTTCTTCAGCCATGTCCAGTCTACTAATAATAAGCCATTCAAAGGCATTCTTCATTTCTATTGCAGTGTTTCTTATCTTTAGCATTTCTTTTTGGTTCTCTCTTAGAATTTCCATTGTTCTGCTTACACTGCCCATCTGTTCTTGCAGGCTTTCTACTTCACATATTAGAGCTCTTAGCATCTTTTCATAGTTGTTTTAATATCCAGCGTGATAATTCCAACATTTTTGCCATGTCTAATTCTGACGTTTGCTCTGTCTCTTCATATTCTGTGTTTTGCCTTTTGGTATGCCTTGTAATTTTTTTCTTGATAACCAGATATGATGTACTGAGTAAAACGAACTGATGTATATAGGCCTTTAGTAATGTGGTAAGGTTTGGGGAAAAAGGAAACGTTCTACAGTTCTATGATTAGGTCTCAGTCTTTTAGTGAGATGCCTCTGGACTGTGAACTTCTCAAGTATTTCAGTTTATACTTCTCTCCTTCAGTGGGACAGGATGGCAAAAGTTGGCTGGAGTTGGGTATTTCCCTTTCCCCAAGTGAGTTAGGCTTTGATAACACCCCAGCAGTTTAGGCTTTGTTAACCAGTTTCTCCTAAAAGCAGGCCTTGTTAAGGAGAACAGAGCGCACTGGGTACTTCAAAATGCCTCCTTTTTCTCCCTTTGCTGGAAGCACAAGAAGATTTTTCTCCAATATTTGCTGTGGGAACTGGTCAAGCTCCTTGAGGTAAAACTCACAAAAATATGGGGCCCCCTATGACTAAGTTCCCCTTGAGCTTTTAACTCCCAGAGTTGTCCACACTGAGCTTCCATCAGAGTCAATTACAGTTCAGATTTTCCTACCCAGCACTAGTTCCCATAGCAGTTTCCTCTTGTAAGGCTCTGCTCTATCAGCCATGACTCCCTGTGTCTGCCTGAATGTCTCTCCACTCTTTGGGGCAGTGGTTTATCCTGTGTCCTCACCTCTCTTATGGATCCTAGGAGAGTTGTTGATTTTTCAGTCTGTTTGGATTTTTTACCTGTTTTAGGATAAAATGGCAAATTCCAACCTCCTTACATGTAGAACAAGAAACAAGAAGTCACTTCTGCTCAATTTTGTGGTGAACCTAAACTGTTCTAAAAAATAAAGTCTGTTAATAAAAATACTTTTTAAAAGAGGCCTCTAAAAAAAAAAAAAAAAAAAGAGGCCTCAAGCTCCTTCAGACTTCTGGGAACTGATAGCATAAACTACCCTTCACTTAACCCAGTCTCCTGAGCCTCCAGAACTCTTACTTTCAATAAATAATCAGTATTCCGATAAATACCTATTCACAAATGTTACAATCTTAAAGAATCCTTCCTATGTTTTTGTGTCTGAACAGAGCAGCAACAGTATATGCTACTTCCTTGGGAGGAACTATAATGAACTACTAAATGGGTTTAATAATGAGGCTGCTTATAAGAAAGCTTGAGAAGTATTAAGCCTTTCCTGTTTGCGTAGAAATTCTAAATACTAGTACAGTATGTAGATGACAATTTTAAGGGACCTAGATTTCCACCCATAACTGTCCTGGTGTGAAGACCTGAATATTTTCCATCATAGCAACTCAACACTTGCTTTAAAAAAAAAACCTTATAATCAGTTCACAGCAAGACATTGAGGAACAGCCAGAGGCAAGAAAAATGTATGGGCCTCAAAACTAGCTTTAAGAGAGTTAAATCATAAAGTAGAATTCTGTATCACTTTTTCTCCTAGATTTTTGCCTTGTTAGCACCAAAGATTTACGATGAAAAGCAGCAATTTCTCATCTAATTCCTCCCCTCTTTCAGATACATCTCCAAGGATAATATCTCTTAACTTTTTATGTTTCTAGGAGTTTCAGTGGTTATCTCTATAACTGTAGGTAAGAAGTTTGTTTCTTTTTATTATCTTGACTTATTAAGTTTAGATAATATCTGTTGACTGCCATCTTTATGAATTGTGAAAATTGAGTTCAATTTCCTTGCTCCCTCCTCCCCTTCTCTTCCCAGTGTTGGATATATATATTGTTATTTTTCCTTTTGTATTTGTTAACCATTAACTATAAATAACATATTAAACACCTACTTCTCATTACATTGCCTTTCTACAGAAGCTCCTGAACACACTTTGTAACATAAGCACATTAACATCCAAACATATTTTCTCTGCTTCTCATTAGATTGATTCTAAAAGATGGAAACCAATAAACACAACAATAATGACTATGTAAATTTGCTCTGATGTTATACTAGAAATATATTCCCTTCTCTACAGGTCTCATTATTTGAATAACATATATATGTTATAATGTGGGTTTTGCCTAAAAGAATGAATTCAACAAACATTTATTTAGCATTTACCACACACAAGTCAATATCAAATCTGATGGATAAATATATGAAGGAAAACTATGTGTTCCTGTACAAAAAAAAAACTACGATTCAGGCAGAAAGTCATGAGATCTGAAAAGTATTCGGTATGTTGTGAGTGCTGATTTAACCCTTTTTTTAAATGATTGGAATTTTAATTATTGGGATGCATTTAGACATGCATCAAATATTCAAGTGCTAACTATGTATCAGGTACTACATAGAGCACTCAAGAAAAATTGGTAAGCCAAAATAAAGGCGGGGCTATAAAGACTCTAAGGAAAGATACATTATAAGAACATAATAGAAGTGGACATGATTTAGTCCTGGGAAAGTGAAGACAGAGTTGGGAATGACAGTTGTGCTAAGATTTAAAGGAAATGAAAATTAAACTATGTCAAGAGGAAAGTAGGAAAATGGCAGGGAAGGTAGCATCCTGAGCAGAGCAAACAGCATGCCTAAAGCCCTTAGGATTGCCCTTTAGATAAATAGAAAGAAAACCAGGTGGAACCCAGAACACAAGGGAGAATGCAAATTGTTTGATGCTTGGTATATGAATGATATGTATGTGTGTGATTACAATACATATTATGTAAGTAATTTTACATATATGTATGTTCATTTGATCCTTGAACAATGCAGGTTTAAACTGTGCAGGTCCACTTACACTCAGGTGTTTTTCAATAGTAAATACTATTTTATTATATGGTCCACAGTGGATGCAGAACCATAGACATGAAGGAACCAAACCACATATACAGAGGGACAACTATAAGTTTATATAGGATTTTCAACTGTAGGAAGCGTTGGTGCCCTAACCCCTTGGTTATTCAAGGGTCAACTGTATATATATATATATATATATATACACACACACATATATATAAATAAATTTCATATATTTGTAAAAACTTTAAAAGGATATATTATCATAAAAAATCATATCTGATGTTAATTCCTATATATCAATAGTATACATATAATAATACAATTATGTATCCCTATATGTATTATATATGAATCTCTAACTTACCAATTCCTCTATGGATTACTAAAATAATCAATTATTTTTTCCAGTAGAATTGTATAAGCAAACTATGAGAACCTATGTAACCCCATATGTAAGATTTAAGTTATTTCTTTCAAAAATTTTTCAGCCACATGTTTATTGTAGTTGGAAGGACTAATATGATTTTTGTAATGTCCACACTAGTGAAATTACTCACTGCTTTGCAGTTCTTGCAGCTCTTTTTTACCCCTCCCCTTTGTTTTTCAAACACTGCATGCTCTTGTAAACTCTGTTGTTTCTGTATGGCCCATTTCCTAGAATAGTATTTTTTTCAGCGGTACTTTGAATCCATTAATAAAATCAATTAAGTGAGTTGATTTTTTAAAAAGTAATAGAATAGAATCAAACTTTAAAAATGTTACAGCGCATTATACATAATGGGCAATGTTGTTTCTGAAGCTTTTATTTTATTTATATATATACAAGCATACACACATCATATGGAAACTTTCTTACTGTCATAGTCAAAAACATGCGAGAAATACTGATCTAGAAACTATTATGCTAGAATGGTCAATAACAATGCCAAGGGAGTATTTTTTCCAGCATATATATGACCCAATCTGTCTGCAATAGAAGTATTTGCACTATCATCATCAAATGTTAGGAAAGGCAGTCTCATGCATGATATCTTTTGGCCACATAAGAGTGAGCCTTGGGCCTTGAACACTTCCTTACCAAGAGATAAAGAATCCTCACAGTCTGTACTGGGTTATCACCTCCTGTGAGATTATATTGCCCTGTTTCAGACTCAACGTGTATTCCTTTGTTCTGGTTAGGCACATATGTCAATGGCCCTCACCCATGTTCCCTGCTTTCTCTATTTCAGACTCCAGAGGAAAGGGGCCAAGGTCTTTCTACTGCAGTAGGAAATGGGTGAATATAGCTATACTGCCTGTGCTGGCTTGCTGCAGAGTAGATCCACTGGCAATGGGGGACAGACGCATTGCAAAGAGCTGGATTTGTGCACGCTTTCTCTCCTCTTGCTATAAGTAAATGCTGTACCACTTGAGCCTGGGGTACCTGTTGTCTGTTCTCAGCAACCTCAAATAATGGTCTGGTTTCTTCCCTGTGTGGCACTTACTGCCTTTTAATCTTGGCTGCATAGCCTGGCCACTCAGTGAATGGCAAAACATTGAGTATATCATCAAATAAGACTTAGTAAATGACTATTCAACTTGTAGACCACAGACAGAATTGAGCCTTGTTAAGACAGAGTTATATAAATGGTGCAACTTTCTGATTGTACATATTCCAAACATCTGAATCTTGACTGGAACAGAAGATAGGGTTCACCAGATCAGGCATCTATTTACAGCAATACTTAAAGTAGTTAGTTAATTTACAAAAGAATTACAAAAGTTGAACCACATTCAGTGCCCTTCAACATCATATTAATATACAATAAAATATAAAGAATATACACTAGTTCTCATGTCAGACTCCAGTGTTGACTCACTAAGGAACTATTGATAACCTCTAATGTTTGTGGTAAAGGAAACAGTTGTGATCAATGTACAATCCTCTTTCCATTTCCAACATTGGAGAATTTTCTGAAGTGGTAAGACTTTAATCAGTTGGTGGATACTATTCACTGAACACCTAGTATATCAATCAGGGAAGACCTTTCATGGACTGAGAGTGTGTCATATACTAAGGACTATGGTTAAATCAAGTCTGTGCATCTGAAGTTAAAAAAAAAAAAAAGAGGACAAAGAAAACAAGCACAAACATTGCTTCCTATGTCAAGAGACTTAAAAGTTAGTACAAATTAGGAAAGAAGGAGAATTTTTCAGCAGTATGGAAAACTGATTGTAGGGAGACTGTGCTAGGTGAGAAGAAAAAGGAAGAAGAATATTCAAGTTTCTCATAGTACTGAAATTGTTTCCTAAAGGTTTGTATAAGCAAATATTTAATTTGTCCTACTTCTAGAATTTTTTTTATCAAATGTCTGTGCTTACAGCACTCTAAAATCAGTATTATTTTCATGAAAATAAGTTTTAAAATATACCAGAATCTAAATCAGAAGACTATAAGAGGAAAAATGATCACCTAAGAAGCCTGGTGAGCAGGTTTTGAAAACTCATAGTCATCCCTTCAGGAAGAAGCAAGGTAATTTAACTGGAAAGGATGCTGGTTGAAAGGGAGATCAATATGTAATTTTAGCTAGATCGCTTCCCTATTGTCTTTTGGGCAAATGCCAAAGAAACTCTCTGCCTAGCTTGGGACAATGGGTCAAACAAGAAACACTGCTTTGCACCTGAAAGAGAAAATGAAGCTGGTACAGACAATATGCTGAGACAGTCTGAGATTCCATTAGAGTGGCAGTCGTGAATAAGGTAAGATGCAATTTCTGTGGCTTTGAGATAGTTTCACCATCACCAAGTCTCCCTGGGCAAATTCATTGATGTATTTATGAGGAAACTGCTCATTTTCTGCTATGTTTTCTCTCTTGGACCTTAAAGTAAATTCATCTTTTATCAGTTCCACACTTTACTGAGTGTCATGAGCTGGAAGAGATAATAAAATACTGGCTGGTGCTGCCCCCAGAGAGGACACTGAACCTGCCTTCATTTCAGGAGACTGTACTTACAGGAACTGATTTACCTGCCAAGACCACTGTCTATTTTTTTTTAAAAAAAGAATCATCTTAAAGCAAAGCAGAGCCAGAAAATTAGAAGCTGTCGTCTAAATGTAGACACTGTCCTCAAAGACTGGTAGGAAGAAGGATAAGATGGTATCATCAAATTCAGAGAAGCAAGAATGAATAATTATTATCATCAATTCTTCCTTAAATTTTACTTTTATTTACAAATATTTTTCAGTGTTTGTTTTGCCCTCCACTTCTAGGCAATAGCATTCACATTATTTTAAATCCCATAGATTTTCTAGAGAGAAAAATAACCTTTAAAAATCAGTCTTCTCAAGATCATGGTTCATATTACTGGTGTGTTTGTGTGAATACAAAGGTCAGGCATATCATTATCTAAGATCTTAATCATCAAAGTAATAGCACTTTTACCTTGAGACATGCCTTTAAATACAAAAGTTTTAGCCCTAGTACTTCAGTGATTACCCTGTTGTTCAAATTTGTTCTTCCCCGCCAAAAAAGTGTTTCTTCCATATTGAGAAAAGTTTTCCAGATCAACATATTTTAATTCACAGTCAATGATTTTTACCTCTATTTAGACAAATATTAGGAGAATATAGTGAAATTAGGAAAAGACCTGGGGGAAACCGGCACAGCTTAAATTGGAAACATTGAATCCCATTGGCCTATCTATTCTGTAAGACTTTTATGAAGTCAGCTATCTTCAGAAGACTCTACAAAGGAGAAACAGTTATTATGGGATTATTTTCTGATTTATTTTGATTTAACATTAAAATCTGCCAAATATCATGACTGCCTCTGAAAGCAAATCTAAAATATCCTTTCATAACCAATAAATGAATCCAGAATGTTAAATTCCTAATTAATAAAAAAGAGTTAATTTCCCTCAGATAATTTGTATAGGGGACATCGTTGATGGCATCTGTTTTCCCTTCCCTGACTTCTAACATCTGCTCAAGTATCCATCCCTAGGCCATTTAGCTCATGAACTTGAAGAGAAATTGATCACACTCACAATTTGAGGGTTGGCCCTGAGTGCTCCAACATAATGCAGTTTCCTTGCCATTACTGTCAAAAACCAGACCTAACCCAACCAGCCCATAGCATTCCTTTGGTTGCAGGTTATTAACTAAATGATTAGGCTAGTGAGGCATGAGGGGAAGTTTACTAGACAAAGTGAAAAGAAAGTTCCCCTGCCTTAAGAGAAAGGCAGAAAAGACAGCCCATGTATGTAGTTTTGTGTGGATGTGAGGCTTAGTACTGCTGCAGCCTTCTTGTGACAAGACTAAGAGGAAAACAACACAATAAGGATGAAAATACCAAGAATATCTCAGCCAATCAGACCAAGTTCTGGTTAAACTAGGCCTAGTTGCCACTCCAGCTATAAATATTTTGGGGTTCTTGAGGGCTAGTTTGAGTTGAATCTTCCATTACTTATGACTTAAAATACTCTAACACATATAATTAACAGGCTTCTCTTTCATAATTAAGACAATTATACAACTAATCATGTTTCACTTTTTGCTGCTAGGAATTGAGAGTCAAATTTGAAACTCAGCCACAAAAATTACGTAAGCCTTGTGGCCTACATTTTTAGTACCATTTAATAAGGTCCAGTTTTCCCTCCTGTCTACTTTTTTCTGGTTTTTCAACTTTTTCTTTATAATTTTTATTATAAACCACCTCAGATTACTTGCAGAATAAGTTGAGGTATAAATAAGTTAATAAAATAAAATAAAATGAATTAACACAAAATAAGTGGAACTTTCTCAGAAGGCCCATAGTACAAACACAAGCAAGGAAAATCAAAGAAATGATTAAAAGTATTTTACAAATCAGAAACTTTTTATTAAAGAAAGTATGTTCTGTTCATTTTCCAGATAAATGAAACTTATTATTATATTTTATGTAATCAACCAGAAGAAATAGAATCGGTTTTATATGATTTTTGATGATCTAAATATAATTCAAATTGCAAAGCAACAGAACTGATAGCCTAAGAATTACTGCAAAGTATCTCATGTTATGCAACTCATTTTATTTTTTCTGACTCAGCCCATTTCACTTCACTAATCTAATTAATTTGTACTAAAATATGTCAAACCTGTGCATTAAATTTTACATTAAAGTTGTTTGCTTGCCAAAGAATGTTTTTCTCTAGAATTGGGTTTTGGAATAAATGCATATTGCCTATTACACATTTTTCTCCATTTTGATAGGCATATACTTTCTTTTCATAAGTATCCACAGCATGGAGATCATAGTGCATTTTGTACCTGAAATACATATTAAATATTTGATGAGAGTATTACAAACACAATTTAAATATATATATGAGTTTAAGTAAGTTCTTGTGGAAAAGCAATCAACTCTGCTTAATATCATCTTTCCTTCTTTGTGATTACAAATCCAAATTTTATTCCTATAGGACCTAAATCTTAAAAAGCAAGACAGACTGTCAACTAGACAGGAAGGAAATGTTTGTCAATCTGTATAAGGACAAGCAAATATGGTTTCTCTAAAAAAATTAATGGATAAAATATTTTGATAATTCTTTGGCACATTAATGGCTTACAAATAATAGAATGGGTTACTTTGAGGAATACAGGAAAGCACACTGAAGAAGGAAAAAGAAAAAAAAAGGAAGACTTCCTTGGCCCCTAAGAGTACAAACTCCCACCATTAGAGCTTCTTTTTTATTGAGTATTACTTTTATTGAGTATTACTTTTTTATTGAGTATTACTTTCATCACTAAGACACTTGGGATGATCACTTAAATTTTCAGTTCTCTTAATATCATGAAAGCAAGATTTGATTAAGGGAAGAAAGTAGCATGGTGAGATTGGACAACAAAATGGGAACACCATAAACTTTGCCTATCTCCTCATTAAGTCCACGCCATCTAAGAGGTATGCAAACACAGGTCAGCGCTATTTCAACCTGTCTAAGTCATCCACATGTGCTGGAGGCTCAGCAACCAGGCCAACTACAGAGAGAGGTTCTAGGCAATCTTATTGACCTCTCACTGCTCTACTTGTACCACTCATTGTAAATGATATATTTTTTATGTGGTTGGATAAAATCATTTACAAATCAAAATTCATGAAAAATTTCTCTTGTAATAATTTGGGAATTTGTGTCAATTATAACTACAAAATTAAATATAAACAATTTTAAAATCTGCAACCCTTATACAAATGTATCTATAAATGATTTTCATTTAGTGACAACTATATATTTCTATGCGTGCCTTCATTAGATGGCAGCTGTCTTTAACAAATTGGCATAAACTGCAAAAGGAACTCAGAGACTTGTTGCTGCTTGTCAGTCAAGCAAACACTATTTAAAAGCACCTATACAGTTCTGGGCACTTCTGACCACCACGAATATTCCCACCCCATTTTCCGTCACTAATATGCTCTTGGGTAGCTTCATGGAAAGCTCATCTGGGGGTTCGTAAGACTATTGCTGTAAGTAACTAGAATCTGAATGTGAGCAAATCACAATATATACTCACGTAAAGTCTTCTGTGCAGGAAGACAGGCAACTCTCTCTTTAAACAGATTATTTTTAAACTTAAATGACTTGAACAAAGCAAATAATACAAGACTCTAGGAGCAGGGCAAAGTTCAGTCTCTGAGGCCTCCGTACCTTAAACCAAAAGTCTCAAATCAGGCTTCTTATGGAAACAATAAGAATGGAGAAAAACCTATTCCCCATATGCCCTTATGCCCCAAAGCAGAATGTCGTCACTCCCATTTCCTGAAGGGCCCTGAATGGAGTTTTCTTACAAAACTAAACATACTTTTACCATACCTCCAAGCAATTGTGCATTTTGGTATTGCCCAAAGGAGTTGAAAACATGTCTGCGCAAAAACCTGCACCGGGATGTTTACAGTAACTTTGTTCACAATTGCCAAGACTTAGAAGCAACCAAGATGACCCTCAGTAGGTGAATGGATAAATAAACTGTAGTACATTCAGACAACAGAATTTTATTCAGAAATGAGGTATCAGGCCATGAAAATACATGAAGGAAACGTCAATGTATATTACTAGCAAAAGAAGACATTCTGTCAGAAAGAGAAAAACAAATATCATATATTAACACGTATATGTGGAATCCGGAAAAACGGTACAGATGAACTGGTTTACTAGGCAGAAATAGAGACACAGATGTAGAGAACAAACGTATAGACACCAAGGGGGGAAAGGGAGGGTGGGATGAATTGGGAGATTGGGATTGACATATATACACTAATATGTATAAAATAGATAACTAATAAGAACTTGCCGTATAGCACAGGGAGCTCTACTTCACTTCACTGTACACTAGAAACTAACACAACATTGTAAAACAACTATACCTCAATTAAAAAAATAAATAAAAAAGAAAGAAACTCCTATCTTGCTCACCAATTGGGTTCCATGGTTACAGGGGAAGATAACATTTCCAGAAACAGCATAATCTTAGTAACAACATTTTGCAAAACACAGTATTGAAATCATAGGCTACATTTATGGAAGGCCAAGCTATGCTCAACTTAAATGTCTTATGTTCCAAAACACCATGTGTAAGCCAATTATTTGGAACTCAAAACGCATTCTCCCATAAAATGTTATACATTGATTTAGTGTTTCTGTCTATCACACATAAACTACTATAATTCATGATGTAATCTACCTGAGATAGAGTACCAAACATACTGATGTGCACAATTAGTCTCTATTTGTGTAACTCAAGTATTCACAGCCCTCATCAGCCTTCAAATTTAAATTTGTTCATTTGTTCAACACATGAATATGATATGCATTGCCTGCTGCTAAATGCCAGGCACCTTTCTAGATACTTCAGATATAATGACAAGACAAAGCTCTTGGCCTCATCACGTTTACAGACTAATGGGGGAAAGAAACAAAGAACAGATAAGCACTATATAACTTCAGGTATGGAGAAGTGCTATGAAAGATTTTTAAAATCTTAGAGACATTCTTTCTGAGGAGATGACATTAAAGCAGACTTAAATAAGGTGGGGATGGTAGCAAGGTTACTAACAGGGATAAGCATTCCAGTCAGAGGAAATAGCAGTGCAAAGGTCCTTAACTGAATTGGGCTTGGTAGTCAGAATGTTCTCAGTCAATGTCAAAGGAAAATTATACCAGATGGAGTTAAATAGGCAAGGAAGAGTCTATTCAAGACTATTGCAATAGAGAAAAGAAACAACTCTGCTGAAACAAAAGGTGGGAGAGTTTTTAAGCACTGTGGTGAGCTAGTGGAAAAGTACTGGAGTAAGTTAGGGAGGAGGTGGGTCAATCTGATTATACCATCTGTGTTTGCTAATTGGTGGTAATCGAAGTTAGTCTCCTACCCTTCCATAGAGACAGAGATAAAGGTGCTTTCTTCCTTGACAAGATTCCATTTCAAAGGGATGGCTCTCAGGTCCTTAAGAAAGACATTTTTGGGTTGCAGAAGATCTCAAAGGGGCAGAGAAAGAATTTACAGTTGCAATTTTTCTAAAGTGAACACTTTAAAGTGATATCTAATTATGGTTTTGATTTGCATTTCTCTGAGGATTAGCAATGTTGAGATTTTTTTGTGTGCCTGTTGGCCATTTGTATGCCTTCTTTGGAAAAATGTCTGTTCAGGTCTTCTGCCCATTTTTTAATTGGGTTCTTTGGTTTTTTGATATTGAGTTGTATGAGCTGTTTATATATTTTGGATTTTTACCCCTTATCGGTCATATCATTTGCAAATATTTTCTCCCATTCAGTAGGTTGTCTTTTTCATTTTGTCAATGGTTTCCTTTGCCGTGCAAAAGCTTTTAAGTTTAATTAGGTCCCATTTGTTTATTTTTGCTTTTCTTTCTTTTGCCTTAAGAGATGGATCCAAAAAAATATATTTCTACAATTTATGTCAAAGAGTGTTCCACCTATGTTCTCTTCTAAGAGTTTTATGGTTTCAGATCTTATATTTAGGTCTTTGACCCATTTTGATTTTATTTTTGTATATGGTATGAGGAAATGTTGTAATTTCATTTTTTTACATGTAGCTGTCCAGTTTTCCAAGCACCACTTATTGAAGAGACTGTCTTTTCTCCATCGTATATTCTTGCCTCCTTTGTTGTTGATCAATTGACCATAAGTGCATGAGTTTATTTCTGGGCTCTCTATTCCATTCCACTGATCTATATATCTTTTTGTGCCAGTGCCATGCTGCTTTGATTACTGTAGCTTTCTAATATAGTCTGAAGTCTGAGAGGGTGATACCTCCAGCTTTGTTCTTTTTCTCAAGCAATTCAGGGTCTTCTGTGGTTCTATATGCATTTTAGGATTATTTGTTCCAGTTCTGTGAAAAATGTCATGGGTGTTTTGACAGGGATTGCACTGAATCTATAGATTGCTTTGGGTAGTATGGACATTTTAACAATATTTATTCTTCCAATCCAAGAACACAGGATATCTTTCCATTTCTTTGTATCATTCTCAAATTCCTTCATCAATGTTTTATAGTTTTCAGAGTATAGGTTTTTCACCTCTTTAGTTAAGTTTGTTCCTGAGTTTTATTCTTTTTGATGCGGTCATAAATGGCTATCATCAAAAAGTCTACAAATAACAAATGTTGGCGAGGATGTGGAGAGAAGGGAACCCTTGTACACTGTTGGTGGGATTGTAAATTGGTGCAGCCACTATGGAAAACAGTATGAAAGTTACTCCAGAAACTAAAAATATAACTACCATATGATCCAGCAATTCCACTGCTGGATATACAACTGAAGAAAACAAAAACATTAATTAAAAAAGATACATGTACCCCAATGTTCACAGAAGCATTATTTATAATAGCTAAGGTATGGATGCAACCTAAGAGCTCATCAACAGATGAACAGAGTTATATATGTATGTATATACACACACATGTATACACATACACACACACACACACACACACACACACACACACACTGGAATATTACTCAGCCATAAAAAAGAATGAAATTTTGCCATTTGCAACAACATGGATGGACCTAGAGAGTACTGTGCAAAGTGAAATAAGTCAGACAGAGAAAGACAAATACTCTATGTTATCACTTATATGTGGAATCTAAAAAATAAAACAAATGAAAGTATGTCAAGCTGAGGGGAATGTTAAGGCTGTCTTGGTCAGTAAAAACATCAATATTCAATGACTACAGTTAATAAGAGAAATCTTTGTCTAAAATTTTGCCAGCTTTCTGTTCATTGCTGCTAAAATTCCTTAAATAAAGTGATACATAATGTCAGATGGCACATGAATGCCATCTGCTCCAGAAAAGGTTGTCAAAGGCCCAGAATACTGTTGGAGCAGACACTACTCAGCTATAGGTAAATACAGCTCTATCCACCTCCCAAATGGTTAGAATGTCAGATACATGAAATTTCAGAGACTGATATACCTCTTTGTCTTTGGGGTCTGGAAATGTCTGCCTTGTTGTTTTCTGTTTGTTTTCTTTGATTTGTTTTTTAAGTATTAAAAACCAAAAGTTTAGTCTACAGAAAAGAGTCAGCCCTGATTTTGGCAAGGGCCTAAAAGAGTTATTTCCTAGAACTTTGAACCTGAGAACATTGCCTCCTGAGAAAACAGAGTTTCTTGATTCAGGCTTCCACACTATTCATACAAGATCATGTAAATCAAATATTTATAAGTCAAGAACTGCATACATAATGTCAAGATTAATAGTTCTTAATTCTTTGTCAGTTTTTAAAAGATAGGGACATTTTTAACATTTGCAAAATAACAAAATTATAGAGATAGAGAATAGTGGCTCCTAGGGGTTAGTGATAGGGGAAGGGTGCAGGTGTGACTACAAAGGGATAGTACAGGGAGCCTTGTGGTGATGATACCACCATAAGTTTAAGAGTAAATTAAGTATCTTAATTGTGGTGATTTCACAAAGCCATATATGTGATTAAATTGCATAGCTATAGAGAAAGGCACACACACAAACACACACACACACACGTGCATGCATATGTAACAGATGAAATCTAAATAACCTCTATGGTTTCTACCAATGTCAATTTCCTGGGTCTACAACTGTATCACAGTTATACAAAATGATAACATTGGTGGAGGATGGGTGAAGAGTTCACAAAACCTCCCTATAAATTTCCTGGCAACTTCTTGTGAATCTATCATTATTTCAAAATAAAAAGTTAAGAGAAAAAATATGGACAGATTGAAGTGCCTCCAGAGGGTGACCAAAAAGGTAAGGAATTGTGGATATTTAGTCTTGATAAAGCAAGTAGTAAGAGGAGGCACTAAAGACCTTAAAATTGCTGAAGCATTATTATAAAGAAGTTGAGATCAAATTTATTCTGGAGAGCTCCAGAATTTAAAACCAGAAACAAAATGTAGAAGCTCAAGAGAGGAAGATTTCAGCTCAATGGGAGGGGAAGGTTTACTAATAAATTAGAGCTTTCTAAAATGAAAATGGAGTCTTGAAACACAGTAAACATTCATTTACTCAATGTGTTCAATCAAACCTGGTTGAGTAATTTTCAAGAACACTGCTGAGGTAATTTCAGAATAGGGTAAGAAGATGGATTTTTCTAAAGTATTTGGCCAAAAAAAATATCCTCATGACTATTGTCTTCTCTGGCTGTAAGCATTAGTATATATAGTCTCTACCTACGTTATACTTACCAGCCCAGACTTGAGTAGGAAAAAAAAAAATAATTGTAATAACAAATGTCATTTTCTCTGATTATCCAGAGAAATTCAAAGGGTGGCACACTTATGTTAAAACAAATGGAAAACATGCAGCAAATTATTTTCTAAAATATTTGAGTGAACAGCTAAAATAGAGCCGTTCACTCAAAACAGGAAACGTGATGGAATTTAGATAAAGAAGCAATATTGCAATGCTGCAATGCACAACTTCTAACATGTACAAATTTGAAGCAGATTTTCAAAATTTAAATATATGCAGTAAAAAAAAAAATCCCCCAAGTGTTGGAAAACTATTTTCTAGTTCAAATTACATTAAAACCAAGTTTGTTTTTAAATTGTCTAAAATTACAGACACAATCTGTCAAAGGTATGATGGAATGATAGAATGTTTAAGACAGAATGGACCTTCGGGTTCCTCTGGTTAAACTGAAGGACAAACCACCTAACTCTAGCCAGAATTTCCAGACCAGTGCTGTTTCTACCATTCCTTGCTCTATCTAAATTGAATACCCCTTAAAGCAGTTATGCTGCAAAGAGCTTAAAGAAAGACAAACCACACTTATATGAGTAGACAGAAAAGCTAGAAATACGAAGTCAGACAAGGAACATGCACTAATGGCATGATCGACCACCCTGAATACTGTCTCTGAAAGAAAAATGATTGAAAATTGCTGGGCTTCCCTGGTGGCGCAGTGGTTGAGAGTCTGCCTGCCGATGCAGGGGACACGGGTTCGTGCCCCGGTCTGGGAGCCTCCCACATGCCGCGAAGCGGCTGGGCCCGTGAGCCATGGCCGCTGAGCCTGCGCGTCTGGAGCCTGTGCTCCGCAACGGGAGAGGCCACAACAGGGAGAGGCCCGCGTACCGCAAAAAAAAAAAAAAGAAAATTGCTTATGTTTTTAGTACATTTGGGGTTTTATTTTAGTTTGTAAAGGACACATAAAGAACAAAAGGATAAAATGTTTCCACCTTATGCTCTAGCATGAGGGTCACACTTGGAGATGAAAAGCTCACATATAACCATTTGAGTGAGAAGAAGAACTACTTAATTCAGATGGCAGTGGTGTGGTGAGGAATGAACAAAAAAAGCAAGCAGTCAGCAATTTAGTGGTGAGGCGAGGAGCAAAATCATAGGAACCAAAATTTATTTAACCAAACCAAAATTATAGGAGCAAAATTATAGTGAGTTCCAAATGAGTTCTGAGTAAGCATGCTCCTATCTAATGGCGCACTAGCAATTAGATTAAGTTTTGTAGCATCAATAAGAACTGTTATTGCAAGTGAAATGAATAGTTTAAGCATTGATTTCTTCAAATCTTCCCTAGAAATATATAACTTGCTTGATACAGCATCCATATAAATTGTATTCTAATAACTGTTTAGTTCATCCATATATTCATCTAATACCCACACCGGGGTCACTTTAGTGAATCTATGCATTCATTCACTTATTCAGTGTATATTTACATCATGCTTGTCATATGACTGTTACTTTCCTAGACACTAGTGATACAAATGTAAATAAGGAAATGTTTTAACCTTCCAGCCAATGGAGGATTCTTTCTTAGAATGTCCCTGAAAGCTAGTCCCTGTCTGACTAGATTCAGTGACAGGAAACTTATAATTTCTCTGGCATGCAATTTCATTTTTGGACTGATAAAATTGTTTAAGAGTTCTATTTGAGATAGGTATAAACTGTTTCAAAATATTGAGAGCACATATAATGTCATATTTTTGAAATCAGAAAAACCAAATTAAAACAAATTCACCAGGATTGGCAGGAAAGTCACTAGGAGTCATTCCATGGGACTTCCTCCATTCTCTGCATGTGCAATGACTCTATGTGACATAAATTTAGGTACTTATGATTCACTGTGGGTTGGCAGCTCAGCTGGCCATGGCAGATTCTCCCTGAGACCCAGACAGTTAGCACCAAGACCTTCATAGCCCCTCACCGCCACAACCTCTAAGGTTCTGCAATCTCAGAGTTGATGCATTCATGGAGGCTCCAGAAACCAAGTTCACCTTAAAATTTACTACCCTCTCTAAACTACCAACAATGTCTCTAGGTCAACACTTTAAGTCTAAGCACACAGCTTGTATCTCTTTCCCTCTTAGACAATTCTTTAATTGCTTCTCAGAGCCTTGATTTGTTCATTTCTCCTTGAGGGTAAGAAAAATATGGATTTTAAAGAAAATGCTGCTACTTCTTTGGAATAAAGAAGGGGAAAATATTTTTCATTTGTTTAAGCATGAACAAGACATGGTTAATTTCTCCATAGGTGGTTCTGAATAATTAAATGTTAATAACTTATCTGCTACATTCATCATGACATGAAATCTCTCATCCTGTAAATTCTTCCAAATAGTCCTAATCATGCCTCTTTTAAAGTCTACCATCAAAGGAGAGAGGCCATGATATTTTTAAGGCAGCTCTCCAGTTTAAATATTGAAGTCTTCTCCAGATTAAACAGGCTCAGTGCCTTCAACTGCACCCAGCAGCACTTTATAATATTTAACACTGAAAACCTCTAATATGGCTAGAAAAAAAATTTTAAGTAGAAGAATGGTATGCCAGAATAGTGGCTGATTTTAAAGCACTTGATTTGCACCTCAGGGCTCAAACTCAGTGACGGGTGATTCTAGGTTTGGCCCGCATTAAACCAGCATTAAGAATTTCTTCACTTCTTAACATCCTTTTCTTACCTCTTCCCTGTTCTCATCAGCTGATAAAACTGTCTCACTGTCAACTCTAACTCAGACATGGAGATTAATCCATCAAGTTATCATAGTAAGTCTCTAGTCATTTAGATGATCCAGCTAACTCTCTGCTTTTTATTATACTTTGTGTATTAATAACTCACCAGTACCTATATAAAGAAAAAGTGAAAGAATCTATACAAAAGAATATTCAATAGCAAAACAAAGAGTGGCCTATTTAATCAAGGAAAGTTGATGAGAAGTGAGTTGATAAAAGCTCCGAAGAAGAAGAAAACCTTGAAATTTAACTCGGTTAGCTGGGCAGGGATGAAAAAGAGAAGGCTTTCTTTTGTTTGTTTTTGGGGTTTTTTTTTTTGGTCGCGCCTCACAGCATGCAGGATCCTAGTTCCCCGACCAGGGATTGAACCCAGGCCCCCTGCAGTGGAAGCGCAGAGCCCTAACCACTGGACCACCGGGGAATTCCCCAGAAGGGCCTTCTTGTCAAAGAATTTTAGGTCTGCCCCAGACTGTAGCCCCTCAGGTACTGAGTTAACAGAAATCAAAGGAGTCTGGGCTTCAGGAAATCACTGGTTCAAGTCAACCTTTCTCTGGCTGGATTAACTATGGAAGTTTGCCTTTTTTTCTCTGGCCAACCCCTTGGCTTTTCTCAAAGGATGTAAATCCCTGCCTTACTTTCCAGTACTTCTATTCCCCAAGGCTTAGATTCCTGCCTTCCATCCTAGAAGAGAAAATGCTGTTTGTAAATCTGAGCCATGTAACTGGGCCACCCACCCCCACCCCTACACACACATCTACAGCCAAATCAGCCTGCCTAGATTTCCACCAAAGGTCTTCAGCTAACCCTGAATTCTTTTCCCTGCCAAAATGCTAAGACATTCTCCTATTTGAGCTTCCTTAATCTGGACATTTTCTGTAACTTCTCTGAAGACTTTTCCTACTAGTGGGTTTGTTTGGTTTCTGGATTCCAACCTTTCCCAGTCTGGCCATCATAGAGAAGTCATGATTATAATTCATTTGTAAAACATCTACTTTCCTTGTAAAGAGCAAAACTGACTTGCGTGTGATTTATTTCACCTAAAAAAATAATGCTGCTTTGAAAGACTTAAAAAAAACTTAAACAAGTCTTCCAATTTGGATAGACTAGAATACTATGTGGCAAACTAAAGTTGCCACAAAGAACAACCAGATCAGCCAGATAAAACAGTGTTTGTAATCATCAGAGGTCTGAGGAACCAACTCAAACTATGGGAGTTAAAATTCTAAAGGGTGAATCTCAGAAAGGTAAGCGAGTTATCTGGAGCAGCTTTTTCCCTAGAGTCATATGCTGACTCTGGCGCTCAGGCAAAAGGCTGAGGATCTGAAAAATCTGGTCTTGCCTCAAGCAGACTGCCATGGAGTTAGGGTGACAAAATTGGAGACTTAAAAGGTCTCAAAATGACATTTCCCAAATTTTGAAGGCACATGGGGCTGGAGGCAGAAACTTCTGAAAAGCAGAATATTTTTCAGAGTCTTTCAAAGCTTTGAACATTACAGATTGGAGATAAGGAACCATCAGAGAAAGGGTTCCCAGTAAATACACCAGGCTTTTAGTTCAAAGACTCGTAGAACTATACCCTAGGCGTAAGAGCAAGTAGAAGATGGACTACAGCCTTAAAAACAAAATGAATAAATAACTGCCATCCAGCCTTAGCACAGCTCAGTCATCAACTGGATCAGTGTGGTTAGCGTCCACTCTGTAAGCCACACTTCTTATAAACAAGGTCTAAAATTAAATCAAAATCAGTATGCATGCCAAAAATATGAAAACCAAGAGAAAAACAGGCAATAAAACTAGATGCACAAGTGATCCAAATATTGCTTTAGCAGACAAAAGTTTAAAAGAACTATAATTAATAGGTTCATGGAAAGAGAGGGAAAGATGGAGAAACTACATTAAAATGGAGACTTTTGCCACAAAATTGATATCTATAAAATAATCAAGGGCTTCCCGGGTGGCGCAGTGGGTAAGAATCCGCCTGCCAATGCAGGGGACACGGTTCAAGCCCTGGTCCAAGAAGATCCCACACGCCGCGGAGCAACTAAGCCCGTGCGCCACAACTACTGAGCCTGCGCTCCAGAGCCTGCAAGCCACAACTACTGAGTCCACGTGCCACAACTACTGAAGCCCATGTGCTTAAAGCCTGTGCTCTGCAACAAGAGAAGCCACCGCAATGAGAAGCCCGTGCGCAGCAACGAAGAGTAGCCCCCGCTCGCCACAACTAGAGAAAGCCCGCAGGCAGCAATGAAGACCCAACGCAGCCAAAAATAAATAAATAATTTTTTAAATAAAAAAAAATAATCAAATGAAAATTCTGGAATAAAAAAAATGTGTCTGTTATTAAGAACTCAATAGATGGTCAAACAAAAGGTTAGAAATAGCAAGAAACATGATTGATGAACTAGAGGACGGACCAATTTCTGGAAAGAAACACAAAGAGAAAAAAGGATGAAAAATCCAGGAATGATTGTTAGAAATGTGTGGGACATAAGGAAAAGGACTCATACTACATGTGGCTGGAGCACAGAAGAAGAGGATTGAAACAGTGCGGAGGAAGAAATATTTGCAGAGATAATGACCAAGACTTTTCCACTGATGAAGGACATCAATCCAGACTTAAGAAATCCATTTAACCACAAGTAGGATAAATCCAAATAAAAACTATACTTGGCATATAATAGTAAAACAGCTGAAAACCAAAGTCTATAATATGTCTGACTGCTTTTAAAAGTTTCTCTCATAAAACATATCACAACTTCCCAGTTAATAATTTTCAGCAAAAATAGCTCTGGAAAAAGTACATCACTTTTCAGAAAAATAAAATTTTGGTATAGCAACTTTTTCCCTCAAAACAAACAGTATTTGTTTCCTAAGAATGCTGTAACAAATTACCACAAACTAGGTGGCTTAAAACAATGGAGGCTAGAAGTCGGAAAACAAGATAACAGCAGGGCCGTGTTCCCACTGAAACTTGTAGGGAAGACTCCTTTCTTCTCCTAGCTTCTGATGTTTGTCTGCAATCCTTAACATTCCTTGGTTTATAGATCCGTCACTCCAATCTTGGCCACCGCACCACATGGCTACCTTCTCTCTGTGTCTCTCTTTCCTCTTCTTATGAGGGAGGATACTAGTCATTCAGGAGTAGGGGGCCACCCTACTCGAGTATGACCTCATCTTAACTAATTATATCTACAATAACCCTATTTCCATATAAGGTCATATCCTGAGGTTCTAGAGTTAGAACATCAACACATCTTTTTGAAGGGCACAATTCACACTAGATAATTATATTAAGCTAAGTGATATTTCAATAAGAGTTCATGAAAAGACATATTCACCAATTTACCCAACACAAGAGTTTCTAGTCAGAGAATACCATATGAAACAAATATGAATTACATACCGTGTTTAGACATCCCAGAATACATTCTTTTACAAATGTACACCAGGTAAGAAGGTTGGAAATGTAGCATTTTCAACAATTCTTCAGAAGTAGTATTTTTTACCATTCTTCAATTTGTTGTATGTATGTTCTATGTTTATGTGTTTTAAACTTCTCTCACGTTTAGCCTTTATTCTCCCCTAAAGTTATCCCTGTGGCTATAAATTTCTGATTAAATAAATTAACCAAGAGCCTCAAAAAAGTTGAAAAATTGGTGATGGAAATGGTGCAGAAAGAATGTTCCTTCCAAAAGAGTGATTCTGTTGCACCCCTCCTTCACCAACCACTACCTCCTATCAAGTCTTTCTTTTTCAGTGAGTACAACAGACCTTCATTTATTGCATTTCAAATTTTGGTTTATTACCTTATAGACTTTTTTTCTTTGTTCAGTTCAATTATTTGGGTGCCTTAGATTGAGATGGACTATGTTATAACATCTCATTAAAATTAAATAGAATTTTTAAAATTTAATAGCTCTTCACCTAATGTCAGGATTTTCAAGAAGCATTAGTCATTACACAACCAGTGGATACAAATTCAAAGAAGCTACAGTAAGACTAAAAGAAAACTTCTCAACAAAAATGATAGAAGCCAAAGATGATGGAAAGACTTCTTTAAAGCTCTAAAAGAAAATAACTGCCAATTTCTAATTCTATGTGAAAATATCCTCCAGAAATAAAGAGAAAATGAAGACATTATTGAGATAAATGAAAACTGAGAGAATTTATATCCATCAGACATTCACTAAAAAAAATTATAAAGGTATATCTTCAGGCAGAAGGAAAATTATCATCAAAATGCTAAAAGAAATGAAGAGCAGGGCTTCCCTGGTGGCACAGTGGTTGAGAGTCCGCCTGCCAATGCAGAGGACATGGGTTCGTGCCCTGGACCGGGAAGATCCCACATGCCGCAGAGCGGCTGGGCCCGTGAGCCATGGCAGCTGAGCCTGCGCGTCCGGAGCCTGTGCTCTGCAACGGGAGAGGCCACAACAGTGAGAGGCCCGCATACCGAAAAAAAAAAAAAGAAATGAAGAGCAAATGTAAATGAATTGGTAAATATTTGCATAAATATAAATATTACTTTGACAATATAGTAATATCTTCTCGGATTGAAAGTAAGTTAAATGCGTAACAACAATAACATAAAAGGAGAGAGGGGATAAATATAGCATCATAAGATTCCAGTATTATCAGGGAAGTGGTAAAATAACTGGTATTAGACCATAATAAGTCAAGGATGCCTGTTATAATCTCTCATATCAGGAACACTAATAGTGAGAGAATGTATAACTAATCAGTTATCATGTGAAAAAATTAAAAGAAAGTACTTATATAAGTCCAGTAAATAATAAGTATTTAATTAAGTCTTTGTTATTATTAAAATCAATAATAATTTTAAACACACTCTATGCCACCTAATAAGGCAATAGTTATAGAAACAAAATTACCTTGAATAATAATTACAAGCCTCAGGAAAGGCACTTCAGTTCTCAGAGGTGTGAATAGTCATACCTAGCAATACTATTTATAAATCTCACAGGCACTAGATTTTTTTTTCTCAGGAGCTATCCAGTCCAATCAGGCTAAGATGGAAATTCTTAAGAAGCTTCATTATGTTTATCAACATGCTCACTTCTCCCAAGAGAATACTGAGTAGGAAATAGGAGTGAGGAGAATAGAGACTCAAAATTTCATCAAAAATTTGAGTCCATAGCTACTGAAATCATATATATTTCTTATATTGCTTCATCATCACCTTCAATCACAAACTCTACTGATGGTTAATTGATAGACTGAAATCACAAACCACCACGAAACACAGGTGGTATCCCAGAACTTCCTTGTGATACAACACTGTTGAGTTGGCTGCAACTCTGCTGTATTAGCAGCATTTGAATACTAAATGGTAAAATGACTTTCAAATGGCTGCTGAATGATTATGTGGTAAAGTCACAAGAACAGAGAGTAATTAATGTTGAAGAGTGACAGGCACACTTCCCTGGGAAACAGTAGCAGTGGGGAGTCCAGCACAGTGAGCGGCTATCAAGGAAGGATTACTCTTGGAGCAAAACCAGAAGCCAAACTCTAGTATAGGTCTATAAACAACTAATTCTTCAAATAATTAAGTTCCTTTATCTAGTGTACAAAGTATTTTTGGCTCTACATTGCACTGAAAAGGGAAATATCCTCTACCATGTTATTATACCAGACCCACTTCTACCCACCTTCCTGCTAGTTACCAAGGGTGGTAGAGTCACAGTCTGCTGGGTCAGAGCCCAGACATTCACTGGGCCGTGGTTACGTAGTAATTGAAGTAATTGGGCCTTCAAGTCAGCACTGTGGAGTGTAGCATTCTATTCTATTTTCTGTGGCAAACTACAACTTTTTTCTCTGCATCTTCAACTGTGTCATCAGTTAGGTAACGGTAATCTCTGAATATCCAGACTTTTTTTTTCTTTTCCCTCACAGACATGCTTAATGTACCAAATTTAGACTTACAGAGGCAGTGCTCTCGCCATGTGCTCCAAGTCAGTGTACCAGAGGGCCCTGCAATTGCAGATTATTGAAAGTTCTTGACATAGATAACAATAAACTTGCATTTTGATTGTCCGTTTTGTTATTTCTTATGCATAGTTCCCACTTTTTAAAAACTTGAGGGGAGGATAGATGATTAGTAGGGCATATTTTGGAAACTATAGAAACTGTAGCCGTAACATTATTATAATAATGCCAAAATCCAACCTTCATCACACATAGTCTTTTCAACTACAGTCATGATCATTCTAGCCATAACCAAAAATCATTATAAATACCATAATATTTTTATTAACATCTTTACTGGAGTATAATTGCTTTATATACATATAGCTATACATATACATAAACATATATCCCCATATCCCCTCCCTCCTGCGTCTCCCTCCCACCCTCCCTATCCCACTCCTCTAGGTGGTCACAAAGCACGGAGCTGATCTCTGTGCTATACGGCTGCTTTCCACTAGCTATCTATTTTACATTTGGTAGTGTACATATGTCCATGCCACTCTCTCACTTAGTCCCAGCTTACCCTTCCGCCTCCCCGTGTCCTCAAGTCCATTCTCTATGTCTGTGTCTTTATTCCTGTCCTGCCCCTAGGTTCATCAGAACCTTTTTTTTTTTTTTACATTCCATATATATGTGTTAGCATACGGCATTTGTTTTTCTCTTTCTGACTTACTTCACTCTGCATGACAGACTCTAGGTCCATCCACCTCACTACAAATAACTCAATTTCGTTTCTTTTTATGGCTGAGTAATATTCCATTGAAATGCCATAATATTTTAATATATAAAATCAATCTAGATATATTAAGTGGTAATCTTAATTTTAAACCTACAAATATGTAATGTGTGTGCAGAAATATTTCATATCCTCCAAATATGAGTATGACAGTAAGAATACCTGATGGCCTAGGATCTCTACAAGTTTGAATTATTAATCACTTTAAAGTGAGTTCTATAACAACCTTTTATATAATTACAGAGCTGAGGACACTTGTCAATAAGGTCTTTTCTGGTTGTAAAGGACAGAAAACCAACTCAAGCTGGTTTAAATTAAAAAGAAATTTGTTGGCACAGAGATGAAAAGTACAAAGATAGAACTGACTCAAGAACTTTGCAAGGCAGTTACTCAAAGAATGTCATTAGGATCTATCTATCTCCATCTCTCAATTCCTCTTTTTTCTGACATACCTTCTTTCCCCATAAGATATCCACAAGTAAATTAGACTTAGAAATCACAATAGAATGAAACTGTCCCCGGACTTCCTTGGTGGTCCAGTGGTTAAGACTCCATGCTCCCAATGCAGGGAGCCAGGGTTCAATCCTTGGTCAGGGAACTAGATCCTGCACGCCACAACTAAGGATCCCACACGCCGCAATGAAGATCCTGTGTGCCGCAACTAAGACCCAGTGCAGCCACATAAATAGATAAATAACTATTAAAAAAAAACAGAATGAAACTGTCCCGTTCTTAATAGTTATAGCAGAAGCCCCATGGCTGCTCTTCATAGGCCCAGATTAAGTCACATACCTATCTCTGAAACAATCTCTGTGACTCTAATTATTTGGACCTAGGTCATGTACCCAGCCCTGAACAACATGGACTGAGGGTATCAGCAGTTCCCCTTTAAAAAATCAGTGTACAGTTAACAGGAAAAGGAATGAGGTTGAGTAAGATAGAAATAAGCAAATATCTTTTCTCTGAAATTTTCTCTACAATGGAGAAATTTTGCTTAATAGAATCTGTGGGTCTGATAATGAAATACTTGCAGAAATTCATATTTCAAAATTTTTCTCCAAATATAAGAAATCTAATTTGACAACATTTGAAATTACTGAGAGTGTGATTATCATATAAGCTAGGGTGCTCATCCATGCAGTGATTCTTTCCCCTCCTCTCTAACTTCTTACTAGCATTTAAACTGTCTCTTTTGATGGTTCCAACTTGATGGAGACATGTATTTATCATAAATTCAAGTTTGAGACAGGCATAAAGGAAGAAATGTATTCTGCATGTTCTATATAATTTATTCATGATTACAGATGTTAGAAGTTTAAAATTAGAAATTATCTAATGCATTACTACTTTCTATGTTGTAGAAAGATTTTTTAAATGCTGCCTCGGAATAGATCATTACTTTGAAAAATATGCATCTAAACTCTTCATAGGTCCCCCACTTTGGCTCTACAAATGATAAAGAAAATAGGATTTCCATTATCTCCAGTTGTTACCTTACTGATTTGCTACGGGCTGAACAAAGATTTCCATTGGGTTGCACAAAGATTCTGGGTGGCTTTTCAGAGTTCACTGTGGGTATTGCATAAAACTGAAGAACAAAGCCATTGTGAATCATGTTTCTGCCTTCATTCAAAAAATAATAGGACATTTAAAACACCTATACCAAATCATTAAATTCAAAGCATTCCTCTTCCTCTCTCTCTTGCCCATGACAGACATCACTAACTGATCAATGTACTCCTTACACCTTTCTCAAAATAGCAATCCAGACAGCCACTATAAACAAAGGAAGCACTGAAAACAAAATTATTTACCAATTTTGTCCTTAACAATGTTTACTAAGCCAACCAACAAGAATTGAAAAATTATCTTACATTTTATCAATGACCCTATATGGATTTTTCTTCCAATCCTGGATCTTTTGAGCTTAATTTTCTTGGAATTATATCTATCTATACTTTTAGGCATAAACAATATCAATAGCTACCTAAGACTCCAGAGTTATTGGAATGTTCCATGAATCCCTGCCTAATCCCATCCAGAGAGCAATTTGAAATAGCCAGGAACAGCACTCAGAAGTGTTATGGACAGTGTTATGGACTCTTCCTGCCCTTAAGAATACCTAAAGCATCTCTACCAGAGTGTGTTCCTGGGAGTGTCTAAGGAACCCAGAGAGCTCAGGAATAGCCCCTTGCCTTGCATAAGCCCAAATGTCGGCTCCAAAGATTTCCATGTTCTCCAGGATTCCCTCAGCACAGAAACCTTCTTCTAGTCCTTTCCCCAGATGAAAAGTCTTTCTTCAAAGAACCATTCATTTAGCCAACTCAGTTTGCTTTTGAAATAAATGCAAAGATCTGCTTTGAGATTTCAATCCATTTGCTTTTTCTTTTTATTTTTTAACATCTTTATTGGAGTATAATTGCTTTACAATGGTGTGTTAGTTTCTGCTTTATAACCAAGTGAATCAGCTATACATATACATATATCCCCGTATCTCCTCCCTCTTGCGTTCCCTCCCACCCTCCCTATCCCACCCCTGTTCCCTTTGGTTGCCTTGATAAGGAAACATAGCAATGAATAAATTAATAAATAATTAGAAAAGTGTGATTGTTTTGATACAAATGTGCTTACCCATGGGATGACCGCATGACTTTGGCATCATGTACTGTGCATCTGGGCAGAAGTCTGCTTGGGGAGTTACCTTGAGTCATACCCTCCCTCAGTGTGTGGAAGCAAATTCAAGGAAATGAATTATTCAGTCTCTGGGAGCAAGAAAGCATTCTGGCAATGACACGAGCGTAGTTTCAGCACTGTTTCTAAGAGAACCAAAGGACCTTTCTATGAAATGAATTGTTATTAAACTTACAAAACATAGTAAAAAATACATCTGATCAAGCAATGTGGTATCCCTCACTTTATAGAATAGTGGTGTTTGGCCAAACAGTTTACAAAGGCAAAGTGAATCACATGTTGTAAATGTCTGTTATAAAAACCGTGTGTGTTTCCACATGGAAGAGGCCACCAAATGATGGAATTGATCAAGTTTTATAGGAAAGCAGTCACAATTATAGCTATGTCCCATGGCATGCACTATGCCTGCTCTTAGGGATAGACGTCCCTAGCAGTTCATTTTTCTTCTGCAGCACTTTTCTTGTTACAGACCTTCTTCCTAAGGCCAGGCACAATACTATCCCCATCACCTCAAAATAATATGAATTCTGGACAATCCCAGAAATTACGTGACTCAACATCCCCAACATGTCCCCTCAGATGTCTTTTGTCAAGACATTTATAGTATCTAACAGCTTAAAATTGTCAAATTAAGTGAAACTGGAAAGGTGGAAAGGGCAGACTTGAGAGAAGTTTTTGAATTAACAAATTACCAGCAGGTACTTTCAATCTGAGAATGTAAGTTCAAAGGTGTGTTTATAAATAGCTACCTGTCATTGACAGAATTCCTTATCAGAAGAAAATATTCTCATTTGTTCCTCTGACAAATAAATTTAAATATTTATTTTAGTTTAGTTGATTTTTAGTATGCCTGAAAAAGTATCAGTACACTGCCATACAGCACAAAGAAACTAAGTGACTTGCCCGTAATTTGATCATTTGCTAAGAATCACCATCTTTTTAAAATAAAATTTTTATGAAATAAACTTGATGCCATTTATGCTAATTCAAATGACTCAATAAAACTTCAGAGTTAAGATGTAAATAATTACATTAGATTAAATCATAGGTCCTCGTATACAATACATGCAACATTGCCAGTTAATTAGCCAAGTCAGTCCTTCATTTATTCATCTCGTGTGCAAGTTATTCTGCTAACTGCTGTGAAGACTGCAGCAATGTACTCAAGCAAGTAAAACATAAACAGTAAAACTACAACCTAGTGTCAAAACTGATAAGTGCACAAAAAGAATAAAATATCTAGGAATAAACCTACCTAAGGAGACAAAAGAACTGTATGCAGAAAATTATAAGACACTGATGAAAGAAATTAAAGATGATACAACTAGATGGCGAGATATACCATGTTCTTGGATTGGAAGAATCAACATTGTGAAAATGACTCTACTACCCAAAGCAATCTACAAATTCAAGGCAATCCCTATCAAACTACCACTGACATTTTTCACAGAACTAGAACAAAAATTTTACAATTTGTATGGAAACACAAAAGACCCCGAATAGCCAAAGCAATCTTGAGAATGAAAAATGGAGCTGGAGGAATCAGGCTCCCTGACTTCAGCCTATACTACAAAGCAACAGTAATCAAGACAGTATGGTACTGGTACAAAAACAGAAATACAGATCAATGGAACAGGATAGAAAGCCCAGAGATAAACCCACGCACATATGATCACCTTATCTTTGATAAAGGAGGCAAGAATATACAGTGGAGAAAAGACAGCCTCTTCAATAAGTGGTGCTGGGAAAACTGGACAGCTACATGTAAAAGTATGAAATTAGAACACTCCCTAACACCATACACAAAAATAAGCTCAAAATGGATTAAAGATCTAAATGTAAGGCCAGAAACTATCAAACTCTTAGAGGAAAACATAGGCAGAACACTGTATTACATAAATCACAGCAAGATCCTTTTTGACCCACCTCCTAGAGAAATGGAAATAAAAACAAAAATAAACAAATGGGACCTATGAAACTTCAAAGTTTTTGCACAGCAAAGGAAACTATAAACAAGACCAAAAGACAACCCTCAGAATGGGAGAAAATATTTGCAAATGAAGCAACTGACAAAGAATTAACCTCCAAAATTTACAAGCAGCTCATGCACCTCAATAACATAAAAACAAACAACCCAATCCAAAAATGGGGAGAAGACCTAAATAGACATTTCTCCAAAGAAGATATACAGCTTGCCAACAAACACATGAAAGAATGCTCAACATCACTAATCATTAGAGAAATGCAAATCTAAACTACTATGAGATATCATCTCACACCGGTCAGAATGGCCATCATCAAAAAATCTACAAACAATAAATGCTGGAGAGGGTGTGGAGAAAAGGGAACACTCTTGCACTGCTGGTGGGAATGTAAATTGATACAGCCACTATGGAAAACAGTATGGAGGTTCCTTAAAAACCTAAATATAGAACTACCATATGACCCAGCAATCCCACTACTAGGCATATACCCTGAGAAAACCATAATTCAAAAAAGTCATGTACCAAAATGTTAATTGCAGCTCTATTTACAATAGCCTGGAGATGGAAACAACCTAAGTGTCCATCATTGGATGAATGGATAAAGAAGATGTGGCACATATATACAACGGAATATTACTCAGCCATAAAAAGAAACGGAATTATTTGTAGTGAGGTAGATGGACCTAGAGTCTGTCATACAGAGTGAAGTAAGTCAGAAAGAGAAAAACAAATACCATATGCTAACACATATATATGGATTCTAAGGAAAAAAAAAAAGTCATGAAGAACTTAGGGGTAAGACAGGAATAAAGACACAGACCTACTAGAGAATGGACTTGAGGATATGGGGAGGGGGAAGTTAAGCTGTGACAAAGTGAGAGAGTGGCATGGACATATATACACTACCAAACGTAAAATAGATAGCTAGCGGGAAGTAGCCGCATGGCACTGGGAGATCAGCTCGGTGCTTTGTGATCACCTAGAGGGGTGGGATAGGGAGGGTGGGAGGGAGGGAGATGCAAGAGGGAAGAGATATGGGGACATATGTATATGTATAGCTGATTCACTTTGTTATAAAGCAGAAACTAACACACCATTGTAAAGCAATTATACTCCAATAAAGATGTTAAAAAAAAGAAAAAAAAAACAGTATGGTATTGGCATAAAAACAGACACATAGATTAATGGAACAGAATGGAGAGCCCAGAAATAAGCCTAGCCATATATGATCATTTAATTTTCAACAAAGGAGCCAATAATATACAATGGGAAAAGAACCTTACCTTCAATAAATCGTGCTAGGAAAACAATAGCCACATGCAAAAGAATGACACTGGACCACTATATCACACCATAGACAAAAATCAACCCAAAATAGATTAAAAGACTTGCACATCAGGGCTGAAACCATAAAAATCCTCCAAGAAAACATAGGGGGTAAGCTCCTTTACATTGATCTTGGTGATGAATTTTTTGGATTTGACACCAAAAACAAGGGCAAGAAATGCGAAAATAAACAGGTGGGATTGTATCAAACTAAAAGCTTCTGCACAGCAAAGTAAACCAATAACCAAATGAAAAGGCAACCTATGGAATGGGATAAAATATGTCCAAACCACATATCTGATAAGGGGTTACTCTCCAAAACATATAAGGAACTAATACAACTCAACAGCAAAAATAAATAACCCAATTTAAAAATGGGCAAAGAACCTGATAGACATTTTCCAAAGACATACAAATGGCCAACATGTACACAAAAAGGTGAACAACATCACTAATTATCAGAGAAATTCAAATCAAGACCACAATGAGGTATCATCTCATACCTGTTAGAATGTCTATTACCAAAAAGACGAGACAATATGCTGGCAAGGATGTGGAAAAAGAGGAACCCTTGTGCACTGTTGGTGGCAATGTAAACTGGTAAAGCCATTATGGAAAATAGTATGCAGTTTCCTCAAGAAATTAAAAATAGAATTACCATACAATCCAGCAATTCCACTTCTGGGTATATATCTAAATGAAATAAAATCAGAATTTCAAAGAGATATCTGTTATCTTCTGTTCATTGCAGCATTTTAACAATATCCAAGGAATGAAAACAACCTAAGTGTCTATCCGTAGATGAATGGATCAAGAAAATGTGGTATAGATACAAAATGAAATATTATTTGACTGCTAAAAAGGGAAATCCTGTCATCTGCAAAAACAAGAATGAAACTGGAGGGCATTATGCTAAGTGAAAAATTCCATACAGAGAAAGACAAATATTGCATGGTATAATTTATATGTTAAAAAAAAAAAAATAGGCTCACAGAAACTGAGTAGAATGGTGGTTGCCAGGAGCTGGTTGTGGACAGAAACAGAGATTGATAAAAGGGTATAAACTTTCAGTTATAAGATGAATACGGTCTGAGGATCTAATGTATAACATGGTAACTATAGCTGATAACGCTGTATTGTGTGATTGAAATTTGTTAAGAGAGTAGAACTTAAATGTTCTCTCACACACAAACAAACAAAAAAAGGCAAATATGTGAGGTGATTGATGTGCTAATTAACTCAATGAGGGAAATCCTTTCACATTTTATATGTATATCAAATCATTACATTGTACACGTTAAATGTATTACGATTTTATTTGTCAATTATACCTCAATAAAGCTGAAAAAATAAATAAAGATCTTTGACTTCTCCGGGAAAAAAAAATAAGTAACAACTGAAGTCATGGGTAAATGTTATCACCTAGGGAACATGCATAGAGCAAATGGTTGAAGATGGACTCTTAGGGAATATTGCATTTAACATGTATTATTGACTAGGAATACTCATTACACTAAGTCAAGTGGTATTCATATCCCATAGAAATATCTTTTAAGTACTTTTGACACTGAAATATATAAACAAGGGTAACTGAAAGAAACACAAAATATAACATTTATCAGTATTTGGTATAACAAACTGATAAATCCCTCTTTTCTCCCTCCCCATGATCCTGGCCTTGCTTGAGATGGATCAAGGTGAGAGGAGTAGTTCTTTTACACGTTATTTTTTGCCACTTCTGCTACCTCACAGGTTTTGTGTTTCTATCAGCTGTATCTCAGCCATTCGGCTCTTTCAGTGGTTCACAATGCCCACTCTAGTTGGAAGAATGGGTTCCATCTTCATTCCCCACTCTTTATTTTTTCAAGCCAGAGAGTCGCTTCCAGTTTTTTTAACTAATTTCTTTTTCCTAGCTTTCCAACTAGTTCTAGAACAGTTTATTCCCAATCAGTCTTCCAATCACTCCCTGTTCCATGAAATATTTGTACAATATAATTCCAGGTGCTGGGACAAGAAAATTCCATTTTCTCTTTCAATTTAAGATCAAAGGAAAGTTGGACCATTGCCAAAAAACACTGCACTGCCCCCATTTCTTGACACTACAGACAGAGCTGGTACAGGGCTCAGAGGCAGGATACCAAGCCTGATGGAGCAGGGGAAGAAAGAGATGTCTGGAAAACAGCTGAGTCCTGAAGAAGCAGAGAAGAAAAAACCGACAGTTTGTGACTAATGTGTGAATTTTTGACTACTCTCTAAACACATTAATCTCAACCATCTAGCTCAGTGAATAAACACAGTATTTTGACGTTAAGATTTCTGATCTAAAAAATACTAATGGGATCATTACCAGTTTCTACAAAGCTCCTTAAATATAAAAGGGTGCTTGTCAGCTGACTGCTATTTTGAATATATCCAACTGAAATTTGGTTTCTTCTTTTTGACCATCTTTTCCATCACTCTGCTGTGACTTTCAGCTCTGGTTAGCTGATCTGAGCTGATCTTTTTCCCTGATGGCAAAGGAGACGAAAGCATTAGAAGCCCGTGCCTCTGCTCAGTCATCTATTATCAGCTGAAGATTTGGCAGATACAGAAGGGGAAATCAGGCTGCAGGGTCTTTATCTTACCCTCATTGTTTCTATCTATTTTAGGTTAGAAAAGGTTTTAGAAGTTAGGGCTATTTTGTGCAGTATGTCATAAATTCTGGGCAAGTTATGTAAAACTACAAAGGCAGACTTCAGAAACAACGGGGTTCATATCATATCCTGTGACCATTTTCTCCTCTTTCCCTGATTGTTCAAAATTTTCACAGTGTTAAATCTGAATATCAATAATCTATAAAAAAAATAACATACTTCTGGTGATGACAGAAATTTCATGAAATCATGTATCTCAGATTGGAGAGTTCTCAGAGGTAATCCACCTGATTTAAATAACATTGGATAAGAAGACATACAATATAAAGCAATAAACAGAGCAATCTTGTGTATCTACTCTAGCATAATCTTTGCTAGTAACTTATCAGGAATAATTAACCAGGAGTTCTGATTTAACTAGAACATACCCAGTTTTGATTATCTTTATGATTCTAGCTGTGGACTGAATTGTATACTCTCAAAATTCATATGAAGTCCTAACCCCCAGTGTGATGGTATTCAATATTTGGAGATTGGGCCTTTGGGAGGTAATTAGGGTTAGACGAGGTCATGAGGGTGAGGACCTCATGATGGGATTAGCAGTTTATAAGAAGAGGAAAAGAGAGAAGGAGGCCACCTGCAAGTCAGGGACAGGGCTCTCACCAAGAACTGAATCAGCCGGCACCTTCATCTTTGACTTACCAGCCTCCAGAACTCTAAGAAGTAAATGTGTTGTTTAAGCCACCCACCCAGTGTATGGTATTTTGTAATTGCGACCATTGCAGACTAAGACAATGCCCAGGTGGAAAAATAATTTGCTTAACAAAAGAGTAACCAAAATCACCAAAGAATTTAAATTATCTCCCCAAATTACCTTAATTGTAGATGGAAACAGTATCATATGAAGGCACAGTATATGTTACCTCTTTTCCTCAACTCCCACATTTAATTCATAAACAAGTTCCGTTAACTCTATCACCAAATGATCATATAATAAATCCAACCATTTCTTTTCATTTTACTAAAGCCACCATCATCTTTCACTCAGATAGCACAGTAGCGTCCCAACATGTCTCTCAGCTTCATCTCTGGGCCTCCCACAAGCCATTCTCCCTACAGCAGCCAGAGTGGCTTTTTAAAAATACAACACATGCTCCAGCTTAACAATCTCCTATGGCTTTGCACTGCACTTAAATCAAATCCAACTTTCTCACCCAGCTTACAAAGCCCTGTACATCTTGGGCCCTGATTACCTCTCCAACCTGGTCTCGTATCACTCCCCTCTTCAACGTTGCTGTTTCCCCAACCTGCCCATCAAGCACATTTCTGCCTTAGTACTATGCTATTAGTGTTCTCTTATGAGATCCTCTTCACTTTGCTCTTCACCTTGCTGGCTTCTCCTTGTCCTTCAAATCTCAGTTTAAAAGTCAGCTTTTCAGAGAGGTTTTCCTGACCACACAGCCTAAAATAAGCACTCTGTCATTCTCTATCACACCATTCTGTTTTAATTATGTACAGCATTTGTTGCTGGCTGATATTTTGCTTATTTACTTCCTCATTTGTTGAATGTAAGCTCCATGAGAGCCAGAACTCATTTATCTAGCCAGCTCCTAAGAGAGCCTGGCACAGAGTTAGTCACAAACATTTTTAAAGTGAATGAATAAATTATATAATTTCAGAACACTAAAGAGGTCTACCTATAGAAATATATTCCTTTTACCTTGCCATAGTTTCAGAAATTTCTACAATTAGAATCATTTTTATGAATGGGACTTTATTAAAATATAAAGATGTAAGTAAAATAACCTAAAAAAGTATAATTAATCATTAAAACTTTCATATAATTAGTTAATTAACCCTAGATAAAAACATTGCTTCAACAGAATGAGTTGTAAGAGGGGGGAAAAAAGGAGTGTAGAATTTGGAAGTTACTTCCCAGAAAGAGAAAGTAACATAATGGGAAGGCCTTGAGTAGCTAGAGCACGTCATGGAGGTAAATTAGTGAAGGGGTCACCTGAGCTACAATTTTGTATAACTCCTGCTCTAAGAAAAGTGTATGTACTGAGTAACAAAGGCAACCCAGGAACTCTTAATTTTGTATCTCATTTTTTTCTCTCAAGTGTTAAAGTACTTTCCTAGTTATGTTCTCAGTAATCATCTACCGTCTCTGTGAATCAGGCAGGTTGCATTGTCCCTGCCAATCCACCAAAATGGAGAAATTAGGACACTCTGCCACATGGTTAGTCACTGGTAGATCTGAGATTCCAGCCACAGCTCTTCTCATTGCCAACCCATTCTTTCACAATGTCCAGTTTGGACACCTAGCTCAGAAAATTCTCACTAAAACTTCTATGAGCTGGTATGATTTCCATATTCTATGAGTAACATGAGAGGCATGAAGGGTGCTGTTTGGAGGGAAGCAAATTACAGGGATGAAACGATTTTGGAAACATCAATAACCTCACAACCAGCCTCCTACCCTGCTCCACCCACCTCCAGATTGTTGCTCACATATTTACATCACTTGATTGAACTTTGCTTTGTAATTCACTCATTGAACATTCAGCAAATATTTATTGAGCATACGTGAAGTGATAGGCATTGGTCTAAGTACCTGGGACACAGCAGAGAACAAAATTAATTCCTTTTCTTTATTTTACTTTATTATGCAGATATTGCAAGGTTTTCAAGTTCCTTAATGGCAAAATGAATTTTTTTATTCCAGTCTATAATCTTTCCCTTAGATATCCCCTATCCTTACTCCACTGCCAAATAAATATTTGTTAAAGTTAATGGAATTGAATGGAATAGGACAGAGTAGAACGGCATGCTCTGTGTTCTGACCCCACACCCTGCACCCGGGTCATGTTCGTCTTATGCTGTTTAGGGCTTAAGTAGTATTGTGGAAGATTTTCAAATGTTGCAGACAACTGAAAGCATAAGTCAGTGTTTCTCAAAGTAGGGTCTTTGGACCATAGGCATCTGTGGTCTAGGATATCTGTTAAACGTTAAAATTCTAAAATTCCGGGTTTCCCTGGTGGCGCAGTGGTTGAGAGTCCGCCTGCCGATGCAGGGGACACGGGTTCGTGCCCCGGTCCGGGAAGATCCCACATGCCGCAGAGCGGCTGTGCCCATGAGCCATGGCCGCTGAGCCTGCGCGTCCGGAGCCTGTGCTCTGCAACGTGAGAGGCCACAACAGTGAGAGGCCCGCGTACCGCGCAAAAATAAATAAATAAATAATCTAAAGTTCCTACCCAATCTATTGATATTATGTCAAAATCTCCTAGGCACATCTGCAGGAATCCCAAAGATTCTTAGGCACTTTCAAGTTTGAAGGCCACTGCTTTAAGCCTCAAATTAGAGCCAGAGACAATAAAATAATGTACTCCACTTGTTCTGAGAGTGCTAAATCACTTATAAATGATTTCTTTTTGTATCTCTTTTGTTGACACAAGTTCAATTGCTAGTATTTGATAGATAAATGACAAAAAAATTTAAAAAGCAGCCATCTAAGATAAGGCCCTGAAGTTAAGATGTATATCTAGAGCTTATCAAGCATCTGATTGACACATTCACTTTTGTGGAAGTTCTGCAAAGGGCAGACAGCATCTCTCCAAAACTATCTAGTGATGACTGACCTTGGTTCTTTTATTTTAGCTGAATAATTAACTCAAATAAAGGCAGCTTTTTGATCTAAACATCCCTCAACAATTACTCCCATTTTCTGCTTGATTTTAATTGCTGAAGATTTGTTTGATTGATGCCAAGTAAATATATTGTTATCATTTTTAATAATATAATTCCAATTATTACAAAATTAATTGTGAAATCAGAACTACATTTATTGATAGGAGCACTATTTTCCATATGAAGGTAGCTTGCGTTATCACAGTAATTCTACCTCAATTTCTTTACACTGATTTTTTTAATATATCACTCTTTCAAACTATTTGTAGTCTCATCAAGGCATTTATCTAATGAAATCCTTTAAAACTACTTCCCCAGATAATGCCAGAACATAATAACATCAAAATGGCCCTATCATGTAGTCCCACTGGGTTCTTGCTTAAATTTTTATTTGAATATATTGAAAAATAAAAAAGAAAGGGTGCTTCTATGGATTAGAATATAATCCTCATGAGAATCTATTACGTACGTACAAGTTCTTCCTGTCCATTTTTTAAAAGATTTTGTGCTCTGTAAAATCTTTATTATGGCTATCTATTTAAGGCTGGGTATTATCAAACTATCCGAATTTATTTCCCCTACTCTGAGAAAGAAAGCGCCACTCACAACCACCGAAAATATAGTTCTTTGTTTTTACCATTAGACATAGATTCAAATTAACCAGTTTTATTTCACAGATTAATCTGCTTTATATGCTACTTCATTTTATCACTTCTTTTATTGCAAGTAATATATAAATCCAGCCCTCCTCCAAAATAAAGTCATTTACATTTAATTTATTGATTCTAACATAACTTGGTAAAGAGTGGTAGAGACTTGCAATAATGTGAAGGATGGATTTTTTAAGTCTAAAGTTCACAGAGTTTTAGGCTATATCCAGAAAAATATCAGCAGTCAGAGTTTTAGGAAGAAATAGTGGTATTGGCTCCATAATTTCCATACTCACAGCTCATACCCAGTCCCTCTCCAGGCCCAGTATCCTATTCCATGCTTTACTCTCAGCCTTCTTCCCAAAAAGGTTCTTGATAGGCCAGGAGCTTCTGGGATACAGATGGAGGACAGTACATAAAAAGAATCAAATGGCTGTGAGAGAAACCTGAAACAGGCAAAGGAGTGTAAAGGAATGAAATTTACTGTGGTTCAATCTGTTCAGCCAGGAAAAGATGGAACAGAAGTAGTCCCTTTCTCCTATTCCCATATTTATGGACAAATATACTTTTGTAGGAGTTGTGAAGAGACTCTAAAACTAGAAAAGCTGAAAAGTACCACATGCTGCTCCATACATTTTAGGTCAGGTGATTTGAGTGGGTGCTTCTGGGGTATTTTGGTTGGAGGGAAGGGGAGAGTTGGCAGATTTATCAAGTAAAAATACAGAACCACTAGTTAACTGTGAATTTCAGATTTTAAAAAATGAAAGGCTTTTAATGTAAGTATGTTCCTTGCAATATTAGGAACATACTCATACTAAAATAGTATTCATTATTTATCCAAAGTTCAAATTTAAGTAGGCAACCTGTATTATTTCTATAGTAAGAATCCCTTCAGTTCTGGGAGATCTTAAGCCTCCCATTGGTCTCTGGGAGGGCAGACAGAAGAGAACAGAGCTCTTTGAGAGCCCTGGAGTGCAAAAAGTAACAGGAAAGGGCCAAAAAAAGGGGGGAGTAGAAGAGTCACTGGCTCCAGGGACAGAGAATACCTTCTAGGAAATCTACCCTATCTCATCAAAATGGGCAGAAGATAAAACCTGTCATCTGATCACTCAGCAAGGATATCCATTTGATTTAGGAGAGAAAGGACTGACCCAGAGAAGTTAAAGTATTTTAAAAATTAAAGAGCATATAAGAACCACGCTCTAACCGATTGCACCACTGGAGCTAACCTAGTAAAGAGTAAAAAATAAAATAGATGAAACACATTAAGCCTGTTGATTATGCTTATAATAAAATCATTGTGTTTAAATTCGCCATTTAGGAGGCAGTAACTAAATGGTTTTCCTTCAGACAATTTAAGATGTATATATGAAACTTGCCCCTGAAGGGTCAAAATTAAAAGTCAACGCAGTTTCAAAAAAAAAAAAAATTAAAAAGCACAATATTAATCTACTCACTACAGAGGGCAGTGTTGCCCCAGAACTTGCTCTAAAACTCAACAATTTGGAACATACTTTATAATAATAAATCTATTCTAAGAAAAAAAAAATTAAGTTTGACTCCTTCACTGAAACTTGCCAAAAGTTCTGGCTGAGCAGTCAGGTGAGATAACGCTCATGAACAAGTTTCATGCAAGGTTTCAAACTTAAGTAGCTGCTTTATTTTTCCCCTCAGTTCTTTCAGGTACCAGGAGAAATCTGCTGCATAGAAACGTTCATTTGAAATTATTAGATCCATGTGATCAATTTGAATTTTATTCAAATTATCCTTCATTGAGAAATATCAAGCTTTTTGGTTTCAATGATTCGTGCTCAGATAGATTGAGTTAAATTCCCCCAAGATTTAGAACTTAAAAGTCCATATGTTCAGGTAGATAATATTAAGACATTCTTAATGTTCTTTATAATTTACTTTAGGAAAATATTTATAAACTTTGGTAAACAATGTTACAAAAAACCTTCTAGCAAAAATATTATGCTGTCATTCATCATTTAATGATCTTAATAAAGATCAGTTTTTATTAATCTTTCTTCTTTTATCTCATCACAAATACTTTGACATCTGATGACGTATTGCATTCCAGGAGCTCAAAATCAAGGGAATATTAATATATGATATTACATTATGTTATTTTTATACAAATAAGGAAACTTGTTATATGAGACAGATGACATTGCAGATCAATTAAAAGCCAGTCAATAAACAGAGCTAAGAAAATTAGTTACCCTTCAGGGAAAAAATACTGAATTCCTACCCTACACCAAAACCAAAAATCTATCACAGATGGACTAAAGATTTAAATATAAAAAAGCAGAATTTCCAAGTTTTTAGTAGAAAATCTAGTAGATTATCTTCATGACTTTAGGATAGGGAAAGATTAAAACAGCACAAGTATCCACCATTTTTTAAAAATTTGAAAACATTAAAATTAAAAATTTCTGCTCACCAAAATAGAATTTTTTTAAGTAAAAGAGACAAGCCACAAACCAGCAGAAGATATTTACAACACATATACAGGCATATCTCATTTTATTGTGCTTCACTTTACTGCGCTTCTCAGATACTGCATTTTTTACAAATAGAAGGTTTCTGGCAATTTTCATTGAGCAAGTCTAAGGGCACCATTTTTCCAACAGCATTTGCTCACATTGTGTCTTTGTGTCACATTTTGGTAATTTTCGAAATATTTCAAACCTTTTTTCATCATTATTATATTTGTTAAGGTGATCTGTGATCAGTGATCTTTGGTGTTACCATTACAAAAAGATTATGACTCACTGAAGGCTCAGATGATAATTAGTATTTTTTAATTAAGGCATGTACTTTTTTTAGACATAATGCTATTGCACACTTAATAGACTACAGTATAGTATAACATAACTTTTAACTTTCAATGCACTGGGAAGCCAAAAAATTCACATGACTCAGTTTACTGTGATATTGCAGTAGTCTGGAACAGAACCAGCAATATCTCCAAGGTATGCTTGTAATGACAAAAGATTAATTTAAGAATATATAAAGAATTTCTACAATCAATAAGAAAAGAGTAGGAACAGGCATTGCACAGAAGAGGAAACAAAAATGGCCAATAAAAATATGAAAAGATTCTCAACCTCATTAGTAATCATGGAAATTCAATTTAAAGCCATAATGAAGTTCCATTATGGTAAAATTAATATTATGCTCACTAGATTGGCAAAAAAAATAAAAAGCTGATAGTATCAAGTGCCAACAAGCACTGGAGCAAGAGGAACTCATAAATAGCAGATAGAAGTATAAATTGTTACAATCTGTTGGAAAAATATTTTAGCATTCTCCTATAAATCTGACCATATGAATTTACCACAGCTCAGTCATTTCACTCCTATATGTTGTATGTATGTTTGTATATACAGATATAGATATATAGATATACAATATAGAAGAGGAAAGAAATGTCTTTTTCCTCTACCCTTCTAACACCTGTAATGAAAAAAGGATTAGCAAGAGAAAAGCATACCAATTCACTTAATATAAGTTTCATGTGACACAGGAGCCTTCATAAAGAAACAAAGACCCAAAGAAATGGTTAAACCTGAATGGATTTATGCTAGGTTTGATGAAGAGTGCAGAGCCATAGAAAAATGTCATAGAACAAAAATAGAAAATGAGCTAAGTGTGGTAAACTGGGGGAAACAGCAAGGCCTATTCACTCAGATTCCTCTTGGTATCTTGGAGGTAAGGATGTACTTTTCCTCTGGGCATAAGGAGGGCACCTCACACATGCCATTCCTGCCCATGCCATTTCTCAGATTCCTTCAGCTTGAAATATTTAATATGCCAAGGTGCCATATTCTGGAGTAGTGTGTTCTGAACCCCATCAACATACACACATACCCTGTAGACACTCTTGTACATGTGTAGCAGGAGACGTGTTCAAAAGTGTTAATAACAGCAATGTTCATGTAGCAAAGAACCCGATAACAACCCAACTTTCCATCAAAAGGAGATTAGATAAGTCAGAGAATATTCACACAATAGAATATTATTTAGCAGTGAAAATAAACTAATCACTATACACAATACACTCAACTATATACCAGTATACACTACACACAATATTGGATGATTTTCATATGCATAATATTACTTAAAAAAAGTTACAAAACACTACATATAGTACAATACCACTGAATACAGCTGAAAATAAGCAAAACTAAAAATACACTATTTACATTCATATATGGTAATTTTTCTAAAGCAACGTAATGCTGAATGTTATTGCTGTCAAAGAAATAGGGGAATGACAAGTACAGATAGCTTCAATGTTATAGGTAATTTTCTGGTTATTAGTGGAGAGTTCTGTTCATAAGGATTTGTTGCATTATTATGTTTAATAAATTTGTTATATATTCTGTAGTGTGAGTCAAATAGTACATACAAATGTTTATTAAAGAATTAGAGCATTAGATTTTAGCTGGATTCGCTGATCCAGCTGATCTCCCATGGCAAATCTCAAGCCAAGAAAAAGTCATCAAAGCAATGGAAAGTTACAGAGAAGGAAGGGAGGGAGGGAGGGACGGAGGAAGGAAGGAGAGAAATCAGACCATACGCCATCATTTAATTGTGTAGACCTGGCAACATTCAATGTTTTTAAGTATACTGGTCTCCTTTTCACGATCTAAATCATATCTGGAGAGGTAAAATTACTTGCTCAAGTATCTATAATCCAAAACCAGACAATGGGACTACCAAACTCAGGCTGTATTCTGTTTCCAGGAGTGTTGGGAATCATTCTTAAAAATAAGACTTCCCTTAAGCCACTGAAAATATTTGTATAGCTCTTTGCAGTGCTCTAGGATAATATTCTTCTTCTGTTGCTAAGCGTCCTACAACAATAAACAGCTGGTTACAAGAGAGTGTGCCAACTGCTATGATAGAGAAGTTCACAGTGTGTTGGGAGTATACAGCTATGACACCATATAGAGGGAAGTAGCTCAAAGGCTTTCCAGAAGATGGCATCTACCTGAAGTTCAAAGGACATATAGGAGTTGTCAAATGAATAAAGGGGTGATGAACTATTCAGGAAAATGTAGTCATTCATTCCTAAAATACTACCAGGTATACTTTATGAACAGTTTAAGAGATCTTCAGGGGTAATTCCTGGTGTTCCAGATTTTTGCCTTAAATGGTAACTTTGGAATCTAATGGCTGCACTAAATTCAATCCTAATAGATATTGAAACACTGCTCTTGAATTCCAAGCTAGGATATTTAGCTTTTAGAGTTTCTTTTCTAAATTTACTCCTAACCACCATATTAGTTTTAAAAGTCATGTAAATACAGTCTTGGAAAAGACTTGAAGGATCATCTAATCCATTTCCTTTATCTTATATATGCAATTCTAATAAATCCAGAATCTTATGTGAATCAGTTTCAAAACAGTGGCATATTTTAAAAGCTCAATTAACAATCAAAAGTAATTTTTTTAGTTCCATTTTTAGTTACTTTTCTCATAAACCATTGTAACTGATTCACTGAGTGAGCTGGACTCATTCAAAGATGAAAGGAACCATATTCTCCTTACTGCTCCCCATTAAGCCAGCTTCATGGACTTATTTCTTTGCCTCTTCTGGATGGAATCCCAGATAGGTCCCACAGCTTTTTCAGTCACTATTACATATTAAATAAGAGGAAGCTTAGTTTTTGGCATTTTAAAAAATGTAGCCCAATATATAAATCAGGTAAGTCTGTCCAGGCCAGTGTAAAAATCAGAACTCAATTCAGAACTTCTTCTCTCCCCCAAATTACATCTGACCCCAAGGGTCAGTTTGGAAACCCAAGGGATGAAGGCAGCCATGTGGTAAGGCCTGCCTTCTTCCTCTCCCATATGCTACCTGCTCCAAGGCCACAGCATAAAGCTAAAGAAGAGCTAAGCAGAAGATGTCTCACAGGACTGCTCCAGTCAGGATCTTGGATTGGTGCCCTACATATATGGCAGATGTCCGAAGTGAATCCTTTTCCTCATGGAGGGAAATGAGGAGACTTTGGCAGGCACCTCACAGACCTCCTCACTAGGGACCTCAGACAGCAAGTCTATATTCCCAGGGGCAAATGCAGTGCCTCTCCTCCAACTAGATGCCTACAACGATTCATTCCATTGCCAGTGTTCACCTTCTCTTCTTTGGGTTATATTGCCTAATGGTCTTCTTGGGCAGCATAGTTTTTAAGAAGTCTCTGACTATCAATATCCATAGGCTCCAGGACTTCCCTGGTGGTGCAGTGGTTAAGAATCCGCCTGCCAATGCAGGGGACACAGGTTCGATCCCTGGTCCAGGAAGATCCCACATGCCGCACAGAAACTAAGCCCATGCGCCACAACTACTGAACCTGTGCTCTAGAGTCTGCAAGCCACAACTACTGAGCCGGTGTGCTGCTAATACTGAAGCCCGCATGCTTAGAGCCCGTGCCCCTCAACAAGAGAAGCCACAGCAATGAGAAGCCCGTGCACTGCAACGAAGAGTAGCCCCCACTTGCCACAGCTAGAGAAAGCCCACGTGCAGCAATGAAGACCCACGTGCAGCCAAAAATAAATAAATAAATTTATTTAAATATATATATTTATACATAGGCTCCACATCTGTCCACAAGAAATCTTGCCTTTGCCCCACCACTGGTGGAAATGCAGCTTGCTTCTATTACAGCCCACATTCCTCTATAATCAGAAAGGACCAGCTCCAGCTTCTCGCCTCTTGACATTTCAGACATGAGTTAAATATCAACCTGGGGTCCTTCATCTCCTAAAGGACACAGAAAAACTTTCTACTGGGTTTAAAGTAAAAGGGAAATATCCTCCTACCCGTTACCTGTGATGAGGCACGGTTGGTGAAAGACAGTAATCCAACATACTGACAACTTTCTCCAATAAATTCTCTCTCAGCCTCTTCAGCCTCACCCTCTTATATGGATGCAATATGGGTGATGGATTACTAAGAAAATCCAACGTGGACCACTCCCTTTGCAAGTGCCACCTAGGTTGCAAGCACATCACTTTAGAATGTGAGTCCCCACCAATGCTCTCAGCCTTTTGACCTCTTCTGAAACTCCAAGGCAACAGGAAGACATGGTACTGACATCTTGTTTCACCATGAACACACAATCCACAGCCTCATTAATTCAAATGCTTGTTCTTCTATCCACTTCCTGACACCCCATAGCTGTTCCAGTACCATACAGCCTTCCAAAATACCCACCCCCCCCAAATAATTGTTTATCCATCAGAAACAGACCTGAATTTCCTTTTTCTTCCTTTACCTTGCTTCTGGCCTTTTTTCCAACTGGCTTTTAAAAATCCTTTGGAAGACGTAAAAATGACCTGCCAGGTACAAGATTCACTCTTCATAGGCTAGGACAGTATGAGGAAGTCGATGCACTGTCTCAAGTTAATGACTTGTCCCTTACACATATAAGGAATCATATCTAGAGAGGTAAAATAATTTGTTCAAGTTCACATAACTAATTAGGGGCAGAGGTGCCAATGGAACCTTCCTGGGACCAAGAAATACTCTAATCAGTAGAATAAATTACATTACATCTTATCAAGGATTTAGCAAACAATTTAAATAATTTAGGAGGTTTTAAGCACATCAATCTATTGCTGGTTTGGAAGCCTTTTTTTTTAAATGGCAACTCCGTGGTTTCTTGAATGAGTAAGATAGTTTACAGTGAGTTATCCTATCATTTCTGATAATACAAATTCCTAGTCACTGAAGCATACAGGTTGCTTGGACATGTCAATCTTTGTACATGGGTAGCAAAAAGCAAAACAACAAAACAAAAAACAATTTAGAGGCACTAATGAGCATAATACCTCTTAAGATTTTGAATTCCTATGTCTTTTGCTGGAAGCACATCTGCGACTATAATTAGATACCCCAGTTAGAGAAGGAGAATTTCTATAAAGGTTTATTTCCTTTTTGAAAAAAAAAATTACTACCTACTATGTGTCTAGCCCTATGTTAGGGTAGAGGATATAAAGATGAATAAAAATATACCCTGCCTTCCAAAAACTGACATTTTTATTTTTTAAAAAATCAATATATATTACAAGTATAAAAATATATGAGTTCACAAAAGGGTTCTCAATAAATATGTTTTGAATGAGTGAATGACCACCCTCTGGAGGAGGTGGCATTTGAAAATGGGTAGAACGTGAACACGCAGAGACTGGAAAAGGACCTTAAATCAGAGGGACTAGCGTAAGTAAAGGTAGGTGAGAAAGCACAAAGATAGGAACCACAGCTGCAATTTGTGCCTGGCACTTCATTTAGCATCTTACAAGTATTCTCTAATTCTGGCCTCACAGTAATGATGTTATTATCCTGATTTTACAAATCATAATAAGAGCTAACCTTTATCGAATGCTTATTTTGCACCAGGCATGTTCTTAGTACTTGTATGTATATGTAGTCCCATTTAATCTTCTTAACAAACCTATGATATGAACAATGTGATGTTTCCATTTTACAGTGAAAAAAATAAGGATCAAAGAGATGAAATATTTTGCCAAGGTCATGAAGCAAGTAGTGATGAAGCCTGATTTCAAGCTCAGGTCAATTCAATTTGCTCTAAATTTCTGTTATGCTCCTTCTCTAGAAAATAACAAGTTCAGTTTGGTCTGAACAAAGGGTATAAGAAAAAGGATAGTTGAAAATAAAGTATTAAAAATAAAACAGGTCTTAAATATTTGGCTATGTTTGAGCTTTATTCTATGGACATCAGGAAGTTATTTAAGCCTACTTGTAGGTTCTGGGCTTCAAAAACCATTCACAACAAGAATGTTTATTGGTTTTTATTCTAGATGTTAAAGAGCTCACAACTGCATGTCTTCATACTTGCGTTTGCCAAGTATGGGAAAGGCAGACTCTGTGACAAATAACCTCCCACAAACTCTACATAGTGGTGGGGGAGGGGAGTGTGGCCTGTGAGCTCCTCCTTCAAAGACTGAGGAGAAAAGATCAAAACCAGGGAATTCCCTGGCAGTCTAGTGGTTGGGACTCTGTGCTTCCACTGCAGAGGAAACCAAGGGTTTGATCCTTGGTCAGGGAACTAAGATCCCACAAGCCACATGGTAAGACCAAAATAAAAATAAAAAGACAGCTGTCATTTAAAAAAAACAGATCAAAACCAGTGGCCCCCCAGCCAAATTCTGGACACAAATGTGTTTCATTTGGTCCACACCTTGTTTTAAATGTTGGAAATTTTCACCTAAAAATCTGAATTTCAGGCTTTTCTTAAAAATTCAGCAGATCTGACAATGCCATATTACATGGCAATATTTAGCTGGAGCCAAATAGAGCCTGCCTGCTTTAGACAGGTCATGCTCTCCAGCATGCCACCATCCCTAAAACTCTCTATGTGTTTTTATTTAGCACTTCCTCTATGTTTTTTTAAACTTTTTAGGACTAATTATAAAATATTTCAAACATACAAAAAAATCACATAAAGAAAACAGACACACATCTATGCAACCCACCACTCTATTCAAGACACTTTGTCATACTTGCTTAATATCAACATTTTTTAATTTAAAGAAAAAATGTTACGGAATTTTTTAATATTTCTACTGGGAGTGAAAACTAGTATAAGGACTTCAGAGAGAAATTTGGTCATACCTAATAAAGTTCAAATCTTCAGACATAACCATATCTAGAGACAGGTGCTCTAAAAAACTCTCTCATACATATGCATGAAACACGACTTTCTGTCCACTTATAATCAGCCCACTTCACTTATTTATATTATTTCCCTCTGCTTGTTACCTGTCACTGATCTATTTCCCTAATTACCCACTAGTGTGCAGTCCTAGGACCAGCAACATCAGCATCACCTAGGAACTTGTTAGGGATGCAAATTCTCAGCCCCCTCCCTAGACTTACTGAAATTCACAGGGAGGGGGTGGGCTCCAGAAATTTATATTTTAATGTTTGGAAAGCACTACTCTAGGATTACAGACCAACTTCATCTTTAAAACATATTTTTCCTAAGTGTTATGGGCTGAATTATGCCCCCCACCCCAAATTCATATGTTGAAGCCCTAATTCCCAATATGTCAGAATATGACTATGTTTAGAGACAAGGGCCTTTTAAGAAGTGATTAAGTTAAAATGAAGGTTAGGGTGTACTCCAATCCTATATGACTAGTGTCTTTATAAGAAGAGGACCTACAAGTTAAGGAGAGGCCTCAGAAGAAATCAAACCAGCTGATACCTTGATCATGGACTTCCAGTCTCCAGAACTGTGAGAAAATAAATTCCTATTGTTTAAGCCACCCTGTCTGCGAGATTTTGTTATGGCAGCCCTAACAGACTAATATATTAAGTGAAATATATATTATTTTTAATTAACCATATCAATTCTCTCCTCCATGATTTGGATTATTTTTATCCTGATCTATACTATTCTGGCTTCACAGCTTCATTTGGACACTTTTTCTTTTTTTTTTTTTAAACATCTTTATTGGAGTATAATTGCTTTACAATGGTGTGTTAGTTTCTGCTTTATAACAAAGTGAATCAGTTATACATATACATATATCCACATATTCCCTCCCTCTTGTGTCTCCCTCCCACCCTCCCTATCCCACCCCTCTAGGTGGTCACAAAGCACCGAGCTGATCTCCCTGTGCTATGCAGCTGCTTCCCACTAGCTATCAGTTTTACATTTGGTAGTGTATATATATATCCATGCCACTCTCTCACTTTGTCCCAGCTTACCCTTTCCCCTCCCCATGTCCTCAAGTCCATTCTTAGTAGGTCTGCATCTTTATTACTGTCTTGCCCCTAGGTTCTTCGTGACCTTTTTTTTTTTTTTTTTAGATTCCATATATATGTTAGCATACGGTATTTGTTGTTCTCTTTCTGACTTACTTCACTCTGTATGACAGACTCTAGGTCCATCCACCTCACTACAAATAACTCAATTTTGTTTCTTTTTATGGCTGAGTAATATTCCATTGTATATATGTGCCACATCTTCTTTATCCATTCATCCAATGATGGACACTTAGGTTGCTTCCATGTCCTGGCTATTGTAAATAGAGCTGCAATGAACATTTTGGTACATGACTCTTTTTGAATTATGGTTTTCTCAGGGTATATGCCCAGTAGTGGGATTGCTGGGTCATATAGTAGTTCTATATTTAGGTTTTTAAGGAACCTCCATACTGTTTTCCATAGTGGCTGTATCAATTTACATTCCCACCAGCAGTGCGAGAGGGTTCCCTTTTCACCACACCCTCTCCAGCATTTATTGTTTGTAGATTTTTTGATGATGGCCATTCTGATTGGTGTGAGATGATATCTCATTGTAGCTTTGATTTGCATTTCTCTAATGATTAATGATGTTGAGCATTCTTTCATGTGTTTGTTGGCAACCTGTGTATCTTCTTTGGAGAAATGTCTATTTAGGTCTTCTGCCCATTTTTGGATTGGGTTGTTTGTTTTTTTGATATTCAGCTGCATGAGCTGCTTGTAAGTTTTGGAGATTAATCCTTTGTCAGTTGCTTCATTTGCAAATATTTTCTCCCATTCTGAGGGCTGTCTTTTTGTCTTGTTTATGGTTTCCTTTGCTGTGCAAAAGGTTTGAAGTTTCATTAGGTCCCATTTGTTTATTTTTGTTTTTATTTCCATTTCTCTAGGAGGTGGGTCAAAAAGAATCTTGCTGTGATTTATGTCATAGAGTGTTCTGCCTATGTTTTCCTCTAATGGACCCTTTTTCAATGTAAGTCCAACTAACTGCTCTCTCTTCAATATCCAGCTCTGTCCTGCCCTCTGTGCCTTTTCAGTCTGGTCTTGTCTGCAAATGCCCAACCACAGATCCATCTAACCTGCACCTTCTCTGCTCCTCTGTCACTGGACTACTCATAATGAAATAGGGATATTAGTCAGCCTCTGTCTTTCTCAGTTGTAGGCCCCTTAAGAAAAACACTGTTTTCTACCTGACCCATATTAGTTGTATGTTGAGTGAAAACAGAAAAATCTACATTTGAAAGCAAAGATTTGAGAAAACTAGTGTGTCATGATGTACCAAGATCAAAGCTAATGAAAAGTTTTCAGAATAAGGGAAATAGTACAGAAAACTTTACATAACAAAGAACATGAATATGAATTCAGGGATTTCTCAAATCACACTTCATTGTGAACCATGCATATACCTGAACATTTGCATCTGCTGAGGAGCACACACAGCCAGCAAATTTATTGACATGAACTGAACAGCTGATCTAGTAAGGTGAGGACATGCTGTGAATTCCATGAGAAAGTGATACTGAAATGTCAAGTATAATTGAACAACTTACTGTGGTTTCTCTTAAGCTCAATTTTTTAAAGTTAATATTAGTTCTAAACTACAAAAAGAAAAGACAAGTATACACAAAATTAAGAGGAAGATGGGCCAAATAAATTTCCTTCAGTGAATGAAATTATAAAAATGAGACTTACTAAATGGTCATGGCTGAAATTATTTAATAGGACACAGTTCTGCAATAGCCTTGGGGGAGGGGATTTCTAAATGTTCTCCCTTCAAACACGAGAGGATCTTAGCACCTGGAACCACCTCTAGATACACTAATTTTTTTTTAAAGTCATACTAATTCAGGCATGTAAGTCGGTTTGGCAGGGGAGAAGCTTAATTCATTACTTACTTTATGCTGCATTCATCCTACTGTTGGCTTTTGGGAGAAGGTAAAATATTTTCTAGAAAATAAAACTATTTTCTGGATACTCACATACACTGTACTCAGAATATGACTACTGGATGTATGCTGATGTGAATTTATAAAACAATCATTGATGAAAAAGAAGAGCAAACTTCTACCAGGAATAGTATAGTATTTGCTATCTAGAAATGGAAGTACATGGAGGGAACTACCCTTTCATTTTCAGAGTTTCTTTCACTCACTCATTTGTCTATTTTTTTCATGCAACAAACATTACTGTGCACATACTATGTACCACCTTTGAGCAGCCTCTGCACTCAAGAAACTCCAATCAAGCAGGTGAAACAGGTAAGTAAACAGCTGATAATTTGATGGACCAGGGCCTTTAATCAGACATGAAGCAAACGTTATGGAGCATGGGACAATTAAGTATTCATAAAAGTGTAACTTGATGTTAGATGTAAAAACCATTTCTGCTCCCACAGAACTTTCCACCTCGGGTAGAGACTACACTGGAAAGAGTTCAGAGCTGAGAACAAAAAGAATTTCATGATTCACCCCCTAAATTCAGAGAAAATCAGCATAAGTAACACTATATATAAATAAAAGTTTTCAAAGTCCAAGAGAATGTTATAGCAAAACATTGCCCCTTCTCCCAACTCTGCCATCTGTGTAGAGAGTTTGGGAGTTATCAAAGATCCCTTGCTCACCTCCAGCCTCCTTCCCTTGGGGATGGGTTTTTTATTTCCCCCCAACCCCAAACTACAGAGCCACAAGCCTGCAGATGGACCTCATTCTGTCAGAATATGGGGGAAAGTCTATATGTGAAGCTGAGAGATGGAATGCCCAGGGTGGTCTGAAACCCCACTGCTTAGCCTACATAGATGCCTACTCTGGTTACTCCCTGAGTTTAAAAAAATACCCCTGAAGGCAAGTGGGACTTAAGCTATCTGTTGCTATCCTATAAGGACTACCCACTGAACTAGTAAGACTCCAATTCCAAGACTTCTCACCAAGAGGATAAAGAGTGGCTACAGTTGGAAAGAATCAACCATATTGGAGAGCTAATCACCCGTTAGCTAAGAGGAAGCCAATGCAGATTCCCCAGAAGAACTAATGAGAGAGCCAGTATTTACGTGCCAAAGGCATAGAGGGAGCCAACAGACAGCTGGTGTTAGGTGGAAAAACAACAACGACCAACAGAAGAGGGGATCACAATTGCTACCGCCAAATCATGGTCTTTCATGGGAACAGACATCCACACACACACCTGCAGCTTCTGCAGCTGTGTGGACACAGTGAGCTGGGTGAGGAGAGGGGGACGAGTTCAGACACAAGACTTTCTTTGGTCAGTGGAACTCTGCAGCTGTGTGGGAGCTCTGCCCGAATCCTGGGAAAGGGGCTTTGAAATAGATCCTCACATACAGTATCTCAAGTTGACTGAAATGAAGCTGCTTTAAACTGGAATTGACTGAAGAGGGGAGGGGGGAGATTCTGAGAAAAACAAATGTTCAAATATTCCATATTTGAACATCACTACTGAAACACTTAGGTCACATCTACTGCAATAATCAAAATTTTAAAAAACTTAAATTTCTATATCACATTTGAGTTTTCAAGGAAATTTAACACATTTCTATTTCCTTTTATCATCTCAGTAAATCTGTGGTGTTGGAAGAGTAATTGGACTCATCATTATTTGACTGATGTGAAGACTGAAGTTCACCAATATCACACAGATAATATATTGCAGAAGTGAGACTAGAACTCAGTTTCACTTTAAATGGATAACATTTTAAATGGATAAACTGGCTTTAAGTAGGTAATTCTGATCACATGGCCTAGAACTTTTTTAAATTGATACTAAAATTTGTAAATCTTACCACACTTGTCTTTAAGTAATGAGCTCTACCTATAAATTCTGCTATCCACTGGTGCCTATATGATTATTAACAATGTTTTATGTCCTGTAAACTAGTAGGAAACTATTTTTACATGTTAGAAAATGGTACAAAACATGCTGATTAACTGTGACAGAAACTGACCAGAGGCAAATTTTCTCTCTCTCAAAAAAATCGTTAAATCTATAGCATCTCTTCAAATTAGCATGATTTAAAAATGACACACTAACCAAAGATATTAAAATAATTTCCCAAATTTGATTTATCCCTTTTGAGAAGGGAAGCAGTTGCAACTATTTCTAAGAATATCCTTCAGGAACCCTGATCCTTAGCAAGTAAATTTCCCCTTTCAAGGTCACTGCTAAATACGCATTCCAATAATTAGTACTTTAACATCACATTTTCAAAGATAATCTCAGTTTGACCTGGCTTAGCTTATTAGTTATGTCTAATAGATGAATTAATGAAAAGTGAATCATTCTAAGTGCTCATTAATTCTTGAAAGAATGAATGAATAAATGAATGGATGAATATTATAAGACTTTTTAAATGTGAAGGGCTCTGCCGTCATTTGTTAATCTGAGAAGACTGAATTTCTGACCTTGTTGTCTCTGATTATCAATCAAATATATTTGTCATAAAGTCATTATGACCATAGACAGCTGAAATAAGGCAAGATCTTATCAGACAGCTCACAGAGGTCAGGAACCACTATACACTAGTTAGTCTCTGAAGCATGAAATAGAAGTTTCACCTGGGGAAATAGGGCAAAAAGTTATAACCTTGACTGATCATCTATGAAATGGGTGATGTTATGAGCTCTACTTGAGAATCAATTCTACCAGCATGTGGAATTTGGAGAAAGGAATCTGTTAGCAGGAGAGCTATTAGAGACTAAGAGGTCTACTATATAGATTTTCTCCTAAGAAGGCCTTAGTGCTAAAAAAAAAATTGACAAACTTGGAGATTATCATTCTTTAACAAAATATAAAGTGATAATATCCAGACAGAACTAATCCTTGTTAGAAATCCTTTCTGGGCAGAAGTTGCTTACTTTGCTCATCTTTTCTGGGAATCAAAATTTGGACCATAATAATCATATAGGACTGACACAGTTCAGCTTTCTAGCTAGTAATTCAGAACATCAGGAACATCATAATAAAATTGGGTGAGAGTGCCTAACCCTTACTCTGGAATGACATATTTATATATTATATAATATTTTAAATAATATAATATAAAATATTTTAAATAACATAATTTATAGGTACATAGAATTTATAGATATATATAAATAATACATAGAGATATATATAAATTCCATCAATGTAAGCGTAATTATATTAACTACTATTTATTAAGGTTCTGGTGTTAATTTACGTTTGCTGATGTTAATTTACAACTGGTTTACCAACAGCCTTTTACCCCCTTCTCCTTTCTAATAGAATCCTGGTTTTTTTTTTTTTTTTTTTTTTTTTTTTGGTCCTTCTCCAGGTGACGATATGCTGCAGGAGAAGCTTCATTACCTCCTGAATGAGTATCGATTGGTCTAATGGTAACTATGTTGACTTGCCAGTGACTGGCTTAGGTATGAGTATATGACACCATCTGAGCCAATGAGACATGAGGTAGAATGTTCTGAGTGTTTCTGAGAACATTTTTGTCATTCTTACTGACCCTATGAATCTGGGTAAGTGTAACTCTTGCTCCATTGATGTTGTGCTTTGTCATATGACTTGCTTTGGCCAGTGGAATGCTAGCAGATGTGAGAGGACACAAAACCTTAAGTGTGTTTTTACAGTTTGGTTTGCCTCTTGAACTCCTGTGCTCACTCCTGTGGTCACCCCAGGCAACCACTGGGCAGGACAATGTGACGTGTGGAGCACCGCTGAATCTGACCAGAAGCCTGCAGCCAAGCCCAGCTTACCTTTAGCCTGAAATAGAGCTGTCCCAGCTAACCCACTGACGTGTGAGCAAGAAAAATAAGTGATTGTTGTTGTAAGTCATTGAAATTTGGGGTGGACTGCTACACAGCATTGTTGCAGCAACTGCTTACTAATACAATTAGTGATTAGGTGGCAATTTCACACTGTTTAGGGAGAGCTTTTTGGAGCAGGTGATATTTAAGCTAAATTCTGAATGATAAGAGCCAATGCTGCTTAGAGATCAGATAAATTGTCACTGCAAGTAGGGCACTGTTTAGCTAGTGCAAAGAGCCTAAGGAAAGACCAGGATTAGCATATAAGAAAGAAATATAAAAGCCCATTTAATTAAAAAGTAGTGGGCAAGGAGTAAAATGGTATGAGTTATAGTTGGTGAGGTAGGCAGTCTCCAGAATATGTAAGCCAGGGTAAGGAGTTTTATTCTAGTAGCAATGCCAAGCTAATGGAGAACTTCCAACAGAAAAGGGATGTGATAGGATTTATGTTCTTAAAAAATATCACACTGGCTACTGTGAGGAATGGATAGTAAGGGGTCCAGGGTGGAAGAGGGGAGACCAGTTAGAAGCATATTGCAGTAGCCTAGGCAGGAGATGGTGGTAGTTTGGATTAGGGTGGGTAGTAACGCAGAGAGAATGAGATTGACTAAGGATATACTTTGGTGGTAAAATTATGCAGGTCTTGTTGAAGAGTGGATGTGACGGAAGGGGTCAGAAGAATCTAGGATAACTCCTAGATTTTCAGCTTATGCAAAGTAGATGGTGGTACCATTTACTGACATAGGGAAGCCTGGGAGAAGAGCAGAACTAGTGGATGGATTGAGCCAGAAGGGGAATCAAGAGAGTTCGGTTTTGTCCTGCTCAGTTTATCTTCCTAATTACCAGGCAGAGATATCACGCAGGCAACTAAATATATGAACCTAAGGATCCAAGAAAAGGTAAGCATTGAAAATCTAACTTTGGTAGTCATGAAGGTGTCACATTGGCCAGATATCATTTGTAGTATAGATACGGGATAGCAAAAAAAAAAAAAGAGATTTCAAGTGTTCTATGGTAAAACCACTGAAATATTTTCTTTTGAATGAGTGCTCTGACATATGTTTTCTATTGTTTTTTTCATTTATTGTCCAAGAGGCCAGGATAAAGCATAACATGACGTCATAATTGAGTTTTTCTTAAAAAATAATAATTCTAGCAAATAATAAGTGCACTCCAATCTTGTTTTATAAAATTAGTGAGCAAAGAACTTTGTCTACAACAAACAAAATCACTGGCAATAATTCCCTTGTTAAATACAAAGTACAAGGAGTCTATCACAATGAATAACTATTATATGTTCACATAATATTTTATATGCCTGGAATTTAGAAGTTCAACTTTAGAGAGGAAATTATAATCCAGAATCTTTCAGTATTGTTTCTTTGCATGGATCCAAGGACTGTTTGCCAGATTTATTTAGTGCTTTACTCTGACATGTTTAAGATGCTACAGAGTAAATGTTAAACATGGGGACAAATAGTAAATGACAACTTGAAAACAAGAAAACAGAAGATAAATAGAGGGCACAGAAGAGTGATTTAGGGAACAAGTAAAGGTATAAAAAATAATAGCAAAATCAGACCCCAAGCAAAAGGTAAAAGGCCTATCAAGACACTCTATACTATAGTGTATCTGGCCAGGAGGGAGATGGGGGGGGGCGGGGATTGGTGTGTTTGTCAAGATTTTGTGCAATATCCCAATATTTTATCACAACTCTCCCTCTGCCCACCTCTTCCCTGTGTGTGTCTTTCTGTCTCTGTCTCTTTCTCTCTCACACACATAGCTCTAATATCATCTCAATATTTTTTAAGTTAGTATTAACAGTTATATTCTAAGATCCAAATTATTAGCTACTGTTTGTCAACGTTAACTGATTTCTCACAGTAGCAAAGCTTCAGGTGGGGGGCAATCCTTGAGATCATTTTTTATAAAACTGAAAATAGGCTTCAGTTCATGTACCTTTCTGTTGTCTGAAACCTGAAAAATTCAACAGCAGCACAAAAGTTTAGGTAACTTGTGCCCATATTTAAAAGACTGAAGGATTGATGACTCTATGCCGAAGAGTTTCTCATGATTAGAGATCTTCTGATATAACCCAGGCTTGCAGATGCATCAATTGCATGCCTCTAAGTCAATCTCTGGTTTTATGTAGGAAAGACAAACCACAATAGGGTTTAGGTCACTGTCTATCTAAATATGCCCACACATTTTTTTCCATGTGCATATATCATATTAATCAAAAGTGATGATAACTTTGAAGGTTGATATTAAAAAAAAAAACCTGCTTGCCCTTGGCTTAAGACCTTCCAGCTCTAATGACTGATTTGTAGATAGAAGTTATGGATGATTACATTTTTCACAGGGAGACAAGACAGTCATCTGAGAAGCTCATTCTTTGCAGACTGTTTTTCAAAGTGCTTTCCATGTAAATTATGGATATATGGGAGTAAAATAAAGTGAAGCTATAAAAGCTATTGCACCAGTAAAATGTCTAGTCTTAGCATAGAGTGCAGATATTTTCCATTAATTTTGTTTGTTGCTTGGAACAGAAAGTTATAATATCTTTTCACTCCGTAGATAAAAGGGATTTCATTTTTTAACCGTTCTAAAAAAAGTCTAATAATGTCTATATTTGAATTTTTCTCTAAAATTAGTATTTAATTTTGGTTGATATATTCTGATTAGCAAACTGATGTACTTTTGATATATCAGAGGCCAAGTGTATTTTTCCTTTAGCTGTTTGATGCTGATTAACATTTTTATTATGATTTGCTACATATTCTATAACAAAGAATTGTATTATTTCTTAAATAGCAAAATTGAATAGTTAATTGTCTCATTGACCTTTATTAACTGCTCATTTTCCTCCTTAATTAATTATTCATAGGTGGTCTTAAATGCATTGATTGAAGGTTTTTAGTGCTATATGAAAGGTTTAAACTGCTCAAAGAAAATAAACATGGATTTCTGTGATTTCAGAAGCTCATGAAATATATGATTATCTGAGATAAACATCTGTTATACAAAAGGCTAAACAAATATATTGATGCAACTATTGTTTCCTTCCATGTTCAATGTTTCCAATTGCTCACACTATCTTCTAAGGGAATGTCGACCAATTATCCTGCAATTCTACAGGATGGAAAGAGACTCAATCTCCAATTCTGCACTATCATTTTTCTATTGAAAATAAGAAGAAATAACTAGGATAACTGACACACTCAAATAAAACTTTTTCATCATTGATTTTCCAGTTCTAATTGTAAGGTTTAATGTGTTCTTACTTTCATTTTGACTAGACATTACTTGTCAGTTTCAATGCAATTTTGTTCACTTAATTCTTCAAACTATATATTTTTCCTTGAATGTTTAGGAGCTTATTTGCTTTGTTTTATCAAGAAACCTCTGCTAATAGAGAAATAGGAAGAACTGATCAGAAAATTTAATGAAACCTTTTTGTCCTGAAATATGAGAAAATGCTAGTCCTAGAACCACTGTGCAAACAAATGGGATTGTTTTAATTTTGTTGTTAGTACTATTTGTTTCAAGTGAGAATTACATGACAATTTTACAATATTCAAAAATAATAAAATCTCATCTAATCATATCCTGGTGCTAGCAAAAAACAAACAGACAGACAAAAACAACTAAATGGCAAAATTTAAATGTAAAATGAAGTTTCAGTAGTTTTCTTTAAAAGGAAGCAATCAGATTTTCTAATGGCTCAGACACCATAGAAATGGGTGAAATTCAAGTAAACAACAGAAACAACTGGGACAGTTCAAAAATGTGTTGCTTATACTCACATTATCTTTCTGGCCTTGGATATTCTTCTCTCTTCTCCCTCTCTGTTGTTGGTTGAATTGATACTTGTGAATGTGACCAAAAAAGATACTTGTGAATGTGACCATATTTGGAAATAAATTCTTTATAGATATAATCAATTTAAGATAAGGTCATATTGGATGAGGGTGCACTGCTAAAGTTAGGAGAGAGGCATGGAACAGATTCTCCTGCAGAGTCCCCATAAAAGAACCAATCCTGCTGACAGGGTGACAGGACTTCTGGCCTCCTGAACTACAGGAGAATAAATTTCTGTTTTTTTAACCCCCCCAATTTGTGGTCTTTTGATACTGCAGCCCTAGGAGACTAATAAACCATATGTCTGTAGTTCAGTGAAGACAGTTCAAATGCTAATTTTTCGAAAGCACATTCCTGACCAGTCCAGTCCACACCCATCTTTTCCCTCTCTAAATTACCAAGGCATTATAGGACACAATTTAGAAATAAGTAATGTCTGTCCAGATAATTCATACACTGCTTGTAGCTCAGGGACAATTTTTCTTCTTTTGCATCAAACACATACCCCTGTAAACAGTCTCATCCTTGCCTCATCCAAACACCTAGGAGCTGACTGCGTACACAATATGAATTAGCACATGCTGGTCTTATTGACTGGCTAAGATGCATAACAGCAGAGAGGTGGCTGGGATAAATAAGAATAAACTAATAAAATAAAGCTGCTTTTCCCCAAGGGAATGAAGAGGTAGAAATTATAGTTGTTTACTTGCTTGACTAACAATAATCTATAGTTCATTAAAAACCACTTTAGGGGGACCTTGAAGATGGCGGAAGAGTAAGACGCGGAGATCACCTTCCTCCCCACAGATACACCAGAAATACATCTACACGTGGAACAACTCCTACAGAACACCTACTGAACGCTGGCAGAAGACCTCAGACCTCCCAAAAGGCAAGAAACTCCCCACGTACCCGGGTAAGGCAAAAGAAAAAAAAGAAAAAACAGAGACAAAAGAATAGGGACGGCACCTGCACCAGTGGGAGGGAGCTGTGAAGGAGGAAAAGTTTCCACACACTAGGAAGCCCCTTCGCGGGCGGAGACTGCGGGGGGCGGAGACGGGAGCTTCGGAGCCGCGGAGGAGAGCACAGCAACGGGTGCGGAGGGCAAAGTGGGGAGATTCCCGCACAGAGGATCGGTGCCGACCGGCACTCACCAGCCCGAGAGGCTTGTCTGCTCACCCGCCGGGGCGGGCGGGGCTGCGAGCTGAGGCTCTGAGGCTCGGGTTTCGGTTTCGCACTGAGCGCAGGGAGAGGACAGGGGTTGGCGGCTTGAACATAGCCTGAAGGGGTTAGTGCACCACGGCTAGCCGGGAGGGAGTCCGGGGAAAAGTCTGCACCTGCCGAAGAGGCAAGAGACTTTTTCTTCCCTCTTCGTTTCCTGGTGCGTGAGGAGAGAGGTTTAAGAACGCTGCTTGAGGGAACTCCGGAGACGGGCGCGAGCCGCGGCTAAAAGCGCGAACCCCAGAGACGGGCGCGAGCCGCGGCTAAAAGCGCGAAACCCAGAGACGGGCGCGAGCCACGGCTAAAAGCGCGGACCCCAGAGACGGGCGGGAGACGCTAAGGCTGCTGCTGCCGCCACCGAGGGGCCTGTGTGCGAGCACAGGTCACTCTCCACACCCCTCTTCCGCGGAGCCTGTGCAGCCGGCCACTGCCAGGTTCCCGGGATCCGGGGACAACTTCCCCGGGAGAACGCACAGCGCGCCTCAGGCTGGTGCAAAGTCACGCCGGCCTTTGCCGCCGCAGGCCCGCCCCGCAATCCGTGCCCCTCCCTCCCCGCCGGCCTGAGTGCGCCAGAGCCCCCGAATCAGTGGCTTTTTTAACCCCGTCCTGTCTGAGCAAAAAACAGACGCCCTCCAGCGACCTACATGCAGTGGCAGGGCCAAATCCAAAGCTGAGCCCCTGGGAGCTGTGAGAACAAAGAAGAGAAAGGGAAATCTCTCCCAGCAGCCTCAGAAGCAGCGGATTAAAGCTCCACAATCAACTTGATATACCCTGCATCTGTGGAATACCTGAATAGACAACCAATCATCCCAAATTAAGGAAGTGGACTTTAGGAGCAAGATCTATGATTTTTTTCCCTTTTCCTCTTTTTGTGAATGTGTATGTGTATGCTTCTGTGTGAGATCTTGTCTGTATAGTCTTGCTTCCACCATTTGTCCTAGGGTTCTATCCGTCCATGGTTTTTTTTTAAAATTTTTTTCTTAATAATCAATTTTAATTTTAATAACGTTATTATACTTTACCTTCGTTCTTTCTTTCTTTCTTTCCTTCCTTCCTTCCCTCCTTTAGACAACGAATCATCCCAAATTGAGGAGGTGGTCTCTGACAGCAAGATTTATGATTTTTCCCCATTTACCTCTTTTAGTGAGGGTGTATGTGTATGCTTCTGTGTAAGATTTTGTCTGTATAGCTTTGCTTCCAACATTTGTCCTAAGGTTCTATCCGTCTCTTTTTTTTTTCTAAATAAGAATTTTTTAATTCAATAACTTTATTATACTTTATTTTATTTTTACTGTATCTTCTTTCTTTCTGTCTTTTTTCCTTCTTTCCCTCCTTCCTTCCTTCCTCCCTCCCTCCCTCCTTTCTTTCCTTCTTGCCTACTTTCCTTCTTTGCTTCTTTCTCTCTTTCTTCCTTCCTTCCCTCCTTTCCTTCTTTCTTTCCTCATACTTCTACTAATTCCCTCTACTTTTTCTCCCTTTTATTCTGAGCTGTGTGGATGAAAAGCTCTTGGTGCTCCAGCCAGGAGTCAGGGCTCTGCCTCTGAGGTAGGAGAGCCAACTTCAGGACACTGGTCAACAAGAGACCTCCCAGCTCCACATAATATCAAACGGCGAAAATCTCCCAGAGACCTCCATCTTAACACCAGCACCCAGCTTCACTCAACGACCAGCAAGCCACAGTGCTGGACAACCTACGCCAAACAACTAGCAAAAGAGGAACACAACCCCACCCATTAGCAGAGAGGCTGCCTAAAATCATAATAAGGCCACAGACACCCCAAAACACACCACCAGATGTGAACCTGCCCACTAGAGAGACAAGATCCAGCCTCATCCACCACAACACAGGCACTAGTCCCCTCCACCAGGCAGCCTACACAACCCACTGAACCAACCTTAGCCACTGGAGACAGACATCAAAAACAGCAGGAACTACGAACCTGCAGCCTGCAAAAAGGAGACCCCAAACACAGTAAGATAAGCAAAATGAGAAGACAGAAAAACATACAGCAGATAAAGGAGCAAGATAAAAATGCACCAGACCTAACAAATGAAGAGGAAATAGGCAGTCTACCTGAAAAAGAATTCAGAATAATGATAGTAAGGATGATCCGAAATCTTGGAGATAGAATGGACAAAATGCAAGAATCAGTTAACAAGGACCTAGAAGAACTAAAGATGAAACAAGCAACGATGAACAACACAATAAATGAAATTAAAAGTACTCTAGATGGGATCAATAGCAGAATAACTGAGGCAGAAGAACGGATAAGTGACCTGGAAGATAAAATAGTGGAAATAACTACTGCAGAGCAGAATAAAGAAAAAAGAATGAAAAGAACTGAGGACAGTCTCAGAGACCTCTGGGACAACATTAAATGCACCAACATTCGAATTATAGAGGTTCCAGAAGAAGAAGAGAAAAAGAAAGGGACTGAGAAAATATTTGAAGAGATTATAGTTCAAAACTTCCCTAATATGGGAAAGGAAATAGTTAATCAAGTCCAGGAAGCACAGAGAGTCCCATACAGGATAAATACAAGGAGAATACACCAAGACACATATTAATCAAACTGTCAAAAATTAAATAAAAAGAAAGCATATTAAAAGCAGCAAGGGAAAAACAACAAATGACACATAAGGGAATCCCCATAAGGTTAACAGCTGATCTCTCAGCAGAAACCCTACAAGCCAGAAGGGAGTGGCAGGACATACTGAAAGTAATGAAAGAGAAAAACCTGCAGCCAAGACTACTCTACCCAGCAAGGATCTCATTCAGATTTGATGGAGAAATTAAAACCTTTACAGACAAGCAAAAGCTGAGAGAGTTCAGCACCACGAAACCAGCTTTACAACAAATGCTAAAGGAACTTCTCTAGGCAAGAAACACAAGAGAAGGAAAAGACCTATAATAACGAACCCAAAACAATTTAGAAAATGGGAATAGGAACATACATATCGATAATTACCTTAAATGTAAATGGACTAAATGCTCCCACCAAAAGACACAGATTAGCTGAATGGATACAAAAACAAGACCCTTATATATGCTGTCTACAAGAGACCCACTTCAGACCTAGAGACACATACAGACTGAAAGTAAGGGGATGGAAAAAGATATTCCATGCAAATGGAAACCAAAAGAAAGCTGGAGTAGCAATTCTCATATCAGACAAAATAGACTTTAAAATAAGGACTATTAAAAGAGACAAAGAAGGACACTACATAATGATCAAGGGATCGATCCAAGAAGAAGATATAACAATTGTAAATATTTATGCACCCAACATAGGAGCACCTCAATACATAAGGCAAATACTAACAGCCATAAAAGGGGAAATCGACAGTAACACATTCATAGTAGGGGACTTAAACACTCCACTTTCACCCATGGACAGATCATCCAAAATGAAAATAAATAAGGAAACACAAGCTTTAAATGATACATTAAACAAGATGGACTTAATTGATATTTATAGGACATTCCATCCAAAAACAACAGAATACACATTTTTCTCAAGTGCTCATGGAGCATTCTCCAGGATAGATCATATCTTGGGTCACAAATCAAGCCTTGGTAAATTTAAGAAAATTAAAATTGTATCAAGTATCTTTTCTGACCCCAACGCCATGAGACTAGATATCAATTACAGGAAAAGATCTATAAAAAATACAAACACATGGAGGCTAAACAATACACTACTTAATAACAAAGTGATCACTGAAGAAATCAAAGAGGAAATCAAAAAATACCTAGAAACAAATGACAATGGAGACACAACGACCCAAAACTTGTGGGATGCAGCAAAAGCAGTTCTAAGGGGGAAGTTTATAGCAATACAAGTCCACCTTAAGAAGCAGGAAACATCTAGAATAAACAACCTAACCTTGCACCTCAAGCAATTAGAGAAAGAACAAAAAAACCCCAAAGCTAGCAGAAGGAAAGAAATCATAAAAATCAGATCAGAAATAAATGAAAAAGAAATGAAGGAAACAATAGCAAAGATCAATAAAACTAAAAGCTAGTTCTTTGAGAAGATAAACAAAATAGATAAACCACTAGCCAGACTCATCAAGAAAAAAAGGGAGAAGACTCAAATCAATAGAATTAGAAATGAAAAAGGAGAGGTAACAACTGACACGGCAGAAATAAAAGAGATCATGAGAGATTACTACAAGCAACTCTATGCCAATAAAATGGACAACCTGGAAGAAATGGACAAATTCTTAGAAATGCACAACCTGCCAAGACTGAATCAGGAAGAAATAGAAAATATGAACAGACCAATCACAAGCACTGAATTTGAAACTGTGATTAAAAATCTTCCAACAAACAAAAGCCCAGGACCAGATGGCTTCACAGGCGAATTCTATCAAACATTTAGAGAAGAGCTAACACCTATCCTTCTCAAACTCTTCCAAAATATAGCAGAGGGAGGAACACTCCCAAACTCCTTCTACGAGGCCACCATCACCTTGATACCAAAACCAGACAAGGATGTCACAAAGAAAGAAAACTACAGGCCAATATCACCGATGAACATAGATGCAAAAATCCTCAACAAAATACTAGCAAACAGAATCCAACAGCACATTAAAAGGATCATACACCATGATCAAGTGGGGTTTATTCCAGGAATGCAAGGATTCTTCAATATATGCAAATCAATCAACGTGATACACCATATTAACAAACGGAAGGAGAAAAACCATGTGATCATCTCAATAGATGCAGAGAAAGCTTTTGACAAAATTCAACACCCATTTATGATAAAAACCCTGCAAAAAGTAGGCATAGAGGGAACTTTCCTCAACATAATAAAGGCCATATATGAGAAGCCCACAGCCAACATCATCCTCAATGGTGAAAAATTGAAAGCATTTCCACTAAGATCAGGAACAAGACAAGGTTGCCCACTCTCACCACTCTTATTCAACATAGTTTTGGAAGTTTTAGCCACAGCAATCAGAGAAGAAAAGGAAATAAAAGGAATCCAAATCGGAAAAGAAGAAGTAAAGCTGTCACTGTTTGCAGATGACATGATCCTATACATAGAGAATCCTAAAGATGCTACCAGAAAACTACTAGAGCTAATCAATGAATTTGGTAAAGTGGCAGGATACAAAATTAATGCACAGAAATCTCTGGCATTCCTATATACTAATTATGAAAAATCTGAAAGTGAAATCTAGAAAACACTCCCATTTACCATTGCAACAAAAAGAATAAAATATCTAGGAATAAACTTACCTAAGGAGACAAAAGACCTGTATGCAGAAAATTATAAGACACTGATGAAAGAAATTAAAGATGATACAAATAGATGGAGAGATATACCATGTTCTTGGATTGGAAGAATCAACATTGTGAAAATGACTCTACTACCCAAAGCAATCTATAGATTCAATGCAATCCCTATCAAACTACCACTGGCATTTTTCACAGAACTAGAAAAATTTCACAATTTGTATGGAAACACAAAAGACCCCGAATAGCCAAAGCAATCTTGAGAATGAAAAAAGGAACTGGAGGAATCAGGCTCCCTGACTTCAGACTATACTACAAAGCTACAGTTATCAAGACGGTATGGTACTGGCACAAAAACAGAAAGATAAATCAATGGAACAGGATAGAAAGCCCAGAGATAAACCCACGCACATATGATCACCTTATCTTTGATAAAGGTGGCAGGAATGTACAGTGGAGAAAGGACAGCCTCTTCTATAAGTGGTGCTGGGAAAACTGGACAGGTACATGTAAAAGTATGAGATTAGATCACTCCCTAACACCATACACAAAAATAAGCTCAAAATGGATTAAAGACCTAAATATAAGGCCAGAAACTATCAAACTCTTAGAGGAAAACATAGGCAGAACACTCTATGACATAAATCACAGCAAGATCCTTTCTGACCCACCTCCTAGAGTAATGGAAATAAAAACAAAAATAAACAAATGGGACCTATGAAACTTCAGAGCTTTTGCACAGCAAAGGAAACCATAAACAAGACCAAAAGACAACCCTCAGAATGGAAGAAAATATTTGCAAATGAAGCAACTGACAAAGGATTAATCTCCAAAATTTACAAGCAGCTCATGCAGCTCAATAACAAAAAACAAACAACCCAATCCAAAAATGGGCAGAAGACCTAAATAGATATTTCTCCAAAGAAGATATACAGACTGCCAACAAACACATGAAAGAATGCTCAACATCATTAATCATTAGAGAAATGCAAATCAAAACTACAATGAGATATCATCTCACACCAGTCAGAATGGCCATCACCAAAAAATCTAGAAACAATAAATGCTGGAGAGGGTGTGGAGAAAAGGGAACACTCTTGCACTGCTGGTGGGAATGTGAATTGGTTCAGCCACTATGGAGGTTCCTTAAAAAACTACAAATAGAACTACCATATGACCCAGCAATCCCACTACTGGGCATATACCCTGAGAAAATCAAAATTCAAAAAGAGTCATGTACCAAAATGTTCATTGCAGCTCTATTTACAATAGCCCGGAGATGGAAACAACCTAAGTGCCCACAATCGGATGAATGGATAAAGAAGATGTGGCACATATATACAATGGAATATTACTCAGCCATAAAAAGAAACGAAATTGAGCTATTTGTAATGAGGTGGATAGACCTAGAGTCTGTCATACAGAGTGAAGTAAGTCAGAAAGAAAAAGACAAATACTGTATGCTAACACATATATGTGGAATTTAAGGGAAAAAAATGTCATGAAGAGCCTAGGGGTAAGGCAGGAATAAAGATGCAGACCTCCTAGAGAGCGGACTTGAGGTTATGAGGAGGGGGAAGGGTGAGCTGTGACAGGGCGAGAGAGAGTCATGGACATATACACACTAACAAACGTAGTAAGGTAGATAGCTAGTGGGAAGCAGCCGCATGGCACAAGGATATTGGCTCGGTGCTTTGTGACTGCCTGGATGGGTGGGATAGGGAGGGTGGGAGGGAGGGAGATGCAAGAGGGAAGACATATGGGAACATAAGTTTATGTATGACTGATTCACTTTGTTATAAAGCAGAAACTAACACACCATTGTAAAGCAATTATACCCCAATAAAGATGTTAAAAAAAAAAAAAAGACCACTTTAACCTAAGTGGGTGTACAATGAAGTTGGAATTTTGTATTAGCCTCATCTAAAAATTAACATATTCTTTTATTATGCATTCAAAATTACACAGAGGAAGCAACTTATAAAGTTCTTACACTTTTAACATAGTTTTAGAAATCAAGATAAAACAATAAAGAATAAAATTATTGAATACATACTCTTTTCCAGTTTATGTTCATAAATATATTATTTAGGCCTCTCAACAATCCAACGCAGTAGGTTTTATCACTACACTCATTTTTGAAAATGAAGAAACTAAGGCACAAAGCAGTTAACTAGCTTACCTAAGATTATAGAGGTACTATGTAACAAAACCAGTTGCAAAGGCAACATCTCGACTCAAAATTGATAGAGATGAATATGTTTTTTTTCTGATTTTAATGAATAGTACATGTGCAGATGGAGGATTTCATGGGAAAGTGATTCAGTGGAAAAATGAGAGATTGCTCATTATCCCACTTAAACTAGTCACCAATAACAAAATGAATGGAAACAAAGATACCAAATAAAATCAGATACATACATGAGAGGAATGAGTTTTTATGTTAATTGCTGTGCACATAATGACTGAAATACCATGTGCTAATATTTATTGATGCCACATATAAACCTTCTCATAAAGTTGGTGACTTAGTTAAAAAACATGTTAGAATAATTAGAATTAAAGGAGAAAATTTTAGCCTGTTTAGATAGACTTTGTAAAACTCTAACTCACTGTATTCAAATGCATTTAGTCAATATAAGTGAGTCATCTGTTCTTTAAAGCAGACCCAGAGCAAGCATATTGTTCACTTTGGTTATTATCCATATTTAAATTAATAATAACAATAGAGAAGTTGCATACAGTATCTTACAGTTTGCAAAGGCCCTCATATGCATTGTCTTGTATATTCATCAAAGAACTGGTAGTCCAGAAAGCTTATATGATTACCTTCCTACACATGTAGAAACTGAGAGTCAGAAACTGTGTCCTATTCAAGGTCAGGAGTCTATCAGATATGGCTTAAGCCTTCTGATGCCTATTTTCATTAATTAAACTTAGATTTTTAGTTAGTTCAAATTTGGTGCTTTCTTCCTTCTCTCTCCACCATTAAACCAGATTAGTGAGATGTTACATAATATGAAGAAAAGTGCATTTGCTTATATACCCTGTAGAGCTCAATCGCTTCTCATTTTCAAAAGAAAAAATTCACTTAGGATGGCAATAATTGAATTGTATGACCCTGAGATCAGCAAAGAGCTCTACATTAGCTGTTAAAATGTTCTCATTAAATAATAAACACTTAAGTTTAATTTAGATCTTTAATCACACTAAAGGGCACCATAAACTTGCACATGAGATTATTAAATCAAGATGAGGAATGAAATCCAATTTAGTCTTCATGTGTCATGTCTAATAAAACCGTTTACATTAGCTAAACTTTACAGGAGTGTCTGCTTTTAAAAGATGCTCTAGCTCTGTATTGAGAAGTACATTTTCTAACTGGGCTTTTTCAGCTATGGCACACCTAAGCTCAGAGTCATGCCTTCCAATTTCCTATTGACCAGTTCTCTCAAACACCCTACCAATTTATTACCACAAAATGAGTAAAGAAGGCTGATGAGAGAAAATGCTAGCATACACTATTCAGAAATAACCAAAAGAAAACATTCCAAACATTCTAAATATATCTAAATATTTTACTTATAAATGTATAACATTTTATTTGTAGCTGGGCTACTAAAATTGTTTAAAAGTTCAATGGTCCATATACAAAAATACATTCTCAATATGTCAAAGATGTAAATGTAAAAACTGAAATCACACAAGTGTTAAAAGAAAAAATAGGTAAATATTTATTAAATCTTGGGATAAGGAAGGACTTTCTAAGCATGGTTCCTAAGAAAGAAGCTAGTAAAGGAATCTGACTATGAGATTAACCTGTTCATTGTTTCAGTTCCATCATTAAGCAGAATCCCTGGTGCTGAGTAAAGTATTCACCCACAAGTACTCACCGTTACAAAAAATTTTGATGGAAAAATATTGTAATACATATAACACCTAAAAGATTGATGTTCTTAATTTATAAAACATTCTAACCAATCAATAAAAATTTATTGCTTTTTCAGGTTTACACACTGCTTCTCTAGTAATATTAATTCAAGAGTTAAAATAGTATACCGCTATAATAAAAATTTTTCTCTGTTAACATTTAAATGTTTTAGAACACTTTTTAAAATACATCATCCCAATCTTAAAATTTTACACTTTGGGGGGCTTCCCTGGTGGCGCAGTGGTTGAGAGTCCGCCTGCTGATGCAGGGGACATGGGTTCGTGCCCCGGTGCGGGAGGGTCCCACGTGCCGCGGAGCGGCTGGGCCCGCGGGCCATGGCCGCTGGGCCTGCGTGTCCGGAGCCTGTGCTCCGCAGCGGGAGAGGCCACAGCAGTGAGAGGCCCGTGTACCGCAAAAAAAAAAAAAAAAAAAAAAAAAATTTTACACTTTGGGCTCTTAGTTAATATTTTAGAATATGTAAATATTTGAGAACATGTTTTCAGAAAAAATTTTATATAACACCTGACATGGAAAAATACTACAGGTCTGTGATAAACACTATAAAACAAATTTGTTCTTCAAATTTAAAATTAAGGAGGATACTTACTATTTATATATAGTTACTTTTCTACTGAATATTAAAAAGCCTCAGGTATACATGTTTCACCAACTTTTCAATATTTTGTAGTTTAATGCAAATAGCTTCACTGTTGAATTTTTCTCTCTCCCTCAGTTTCTCAGACAGCCCTCCATAGCTTGTCCTTTTGATCCTATTTTTGACCTTAATTATTCTGACCTGGCACAGAGACCAGCCTTTTGTTTCTTTCATTCTGTTTCCAACTACCATGAAAGATTCTCTCTTGAAGGTTCTTTGTTTAAATTCTTATTACCCATCATTCATCACTTTCCCATGAAGATTTCCCATGGTTTAAAGATAACCAATGTAATAGACTCATCAAAGATGTCATTATTCTGAAGTATTTGCTCTTGATCTCTCTTTATCATCTGGTTTTCAATTTCTGGCAGATTTCTCTCATTACTGGCAAGTTATTCAAAATGAACACAATGAGCTTTTGTGACTGCTCTCTGAAATCAGAAAGAGAAAACAATGTTCCTAGTTAAGAAATATATATGATTTCTCTATTTTAAATCTAAAAACTCAAGCATCCTCCTGTTGACCATTCATTTTACATAATTCCAGGAATAGCATAGTCACCTGGTAGGTTATGCATCAAAAAATGATATAATACAATAATTTGTAAACCCTAAGCAAAAATTCCTGAAGTTCTCTATTTCTTTCTTTGTAAATTGTAAAATAAACAGATCCCCACTTCCATTTCAAGGACTCTCTAAAATCTATGAGATGCAGAGGAAGAATCTAACAGGGACAGTTTTCTATTGCCTTTTGCACTTTCTCCACATGAACTTTGGGTTTAATGAAACTTCCATAATTTGAAAAGTTCATCTACAGAAAGGGGGTGATTTTTCCCTGAAATATTGTACATAAATGTCATTCTTTATGGAGTTTTAGATGTCTTGATAACATTCTATAAATGCCTCCTTTTTAATTAAAGAAAAAAAACCCTTTAGTCATTAGGGCATTTTCACTGTGAATCCCAAAGTATGTTCTTACTATCTCAGGCTTTGGGTCCCCAAGATTTCTTTGGATTGTGCTTATGCCAGTAGTACTAGAGCTCAAACCAGAATAGCCTTTAAAAATAAAAGGTAAAATGATTTCTATACAGTACACATGAAGGCTAGCGAAAACCACATAATCATAAAAATCCTTAAAAGTAAATAGAGAGTACAGCAGTGAAATACATTATAGTTCAAGGTTACTTCCCTTGTATGTTATTTGTTGCTTTTCCCTGGCAGCTTTTAATATTTTTTCTTTGTATTTAATGTTTGATAGTTTGAGTAATATGTGTCTTGGCACGTTTCTCCTTGGATTTATCCTATGGGACTCTCTTCGCTTCCTGGACTTCATTGACTATTTCCTTTCCTATATTAGGGAAGTTTTCAACTATGATCTCTTCAAATATTTTCTCAGTCCCTTTCTTTTTCTCTTCTTCTTCTGGGACCCCTATAATTTGAATGTTGGTGTGTTTAATGTTGTCCCAGAGGTCTCCAAGATTGTCTTCAATTCTTGTCATTCTTTTCTCTTTATTCTGCTCTGCAGTAGTTATGTCCACTATTTTATCTTCTGAGTCACTTACCCGTTCTTCTGTCTCAGTTATTGTGCTATTGATTCTTTCTAGAGAATTTTTAATTTCATTTATTGTGCTGTTCATCATTGTTTGTTTGCTCTTTAGTTCTTCTACGTCCTTGTTAAACGTTTCTTGTATTTTCTCCATTCTATTTCCAAGATTTTGGATCATCTTTTCTATCATTACTCTGAATTCTTTTCCAGGTAGACTGCCTATTTCCTCTTTATTTGTTTGGTCTGGTGGGTATTTACTTTGCTCCTTCATCTGCTGTGTATTTCTCTGTCTTCTCATTTTGCTTAACTTACTGTGTTTGGAGTCTCCTTTTTGCAGGCTGCAGTTTCATAATTCCCCTTGTTTTTGGCATCTGCCCCCAGTGGGTAAGGTTGGTTCAGTGGGTTGTGTAGGCTTCCTGGTGGAGGGGACTGGTGCCTGTGTTCCTCATCTGATAGATGAGGCTGGATCTTCTCTTTCTGGTGGGCAGGACTGCGTCCAGTGGTGTGTTTTGGGGTGTCTGTGAACTTAGTATGATTTTAGGCAGCCTCTCTGCTAATGGGTGAGGTTGTGTTCTTGTCTTGCTAGCTGTTTGGTACGGGTTGTCCAGCACGGTAGCTTGCTGGTTGTTGAGTGGAGCTGGGTCTTGGTGTTGAGATGAAGATCTCTGGGAGAGCTTCTGCCGTTTGATATTACGTGAGGACGGGAGGTCTCTGATGGTCCAATGTCCTGAACTCGGCTCTCCCACCTCAGAGGCTCAGGCCTGACACCTGGATGGAACACCAAGACCCTGTCAGCCACACGGCCAGGTACATGGGAGTTTCTTGCCTTTTGGGAAGTCTGAGGTCTTCTGCCAGTGTTCAGTGGGTGTTCTGTAGGAGTTGTTCCACATGTAGATGTATTTTTGATGTATCTGTGGGGAGAAAGGTGATCTCCACATCTTACTCCTCCGCCATCTTGAAGGTCCTCTATCAGTTTTATTTTTAATTTGAATGAATTTTAGAATTATTTCTAAGAGTAAATTTTAACAAGAAAGTACGAAGAAAAAGAAGAACAGGAAAGTAGGGGGGGTTGGTAAAAAAAAAAAAGGAATGAGTCTGAAGCAGCTTGAACAATTTCAAATTATTAAGAACTTCCTCTCAAAACACATAGCTGAGTCCACATGTGTGTTAGAACCAAAAGTATAACAAAGTTATGAAAATTAACTTCCATGTAGAATACGTTTTTATTTAGTTTTTTTTTTTAATTTATATTTTGGCCATGCCGCACAGCTTGTGGGACTTTAGTTCCCCAACAAGGGACTGAATGCGAGCCCTCAGCAGTGAAAGCATGGAGTCCTAACCACTGGACCACCAAGGAATTCCTGAATACAATATTTTTTAAAGGATAAGTAAGATGATGTACTAATGTGAATATCTATTATTAAAGTTCAATAGTAAATGCAGCAATTGTTTAGGACTTAGATAAGCAAAAGACTGATTTTTCTGAGAGAGAGAAGGAGTTTATCAATGATATTAGAATTGCCAGTCCATGCACAGTGACCATTAAAAGCACACCAACTTTTAGTCAATTTTGTTTTTTTTAATTCTCCAGTGACAATATAGTCCTGTGTAGCCTACACTATAATAGGGTGGTCTATTCCCACAGCCCTGTCCTTAAAGTTGAAATTTTTGTTTTTCTTTAATTTTATACCTGTTATAGAAAGTACAAATTTCAACTTAGGTAATGAACAAAAACAGCCTTCCATTTTAGCCATTGATTCAAAATACTGTCCAAGGCAAACCTAAGATAGTTACAATAATTGTTGGTAAGGAAAATGGCGTATAAGCCAGAATTTGGGCCAAAAATCCAGGAGCGTTCTATTAGCCATATACAGCACATCATTTGGATTTTTTCCAAAAAGACATGGCCACAGTTGTGCTTCTAGTAATAATACTCTTGCAAGTATTTCAGAGATTATAAATAATGTTTTCTTGATATTACCAAAGAGGAAACATCTTGCTGAAGTGCATGTATTTTTTAATTAATTTTTATTGGAGTATAGTTGCTTTACAATGTTGTGTTAGTTTCTACAAGCACATGTATATTTAACCTCACAACAGTCTGATAGCAATGCCACCTAATGTTATTAAAACAATTTAATTTAGGCAAGATGCAAAATATACTAGAAGAGTTAAGCAAAACAACAGAAGATTCTCAAAGAACAGATCATGGTCTTTGACAGAATATAAACACAATATTTGAATTTGAGCTCTCTGCAGTATCTTGAATGAATTTTTGCTTACTACTAATAATATTAGGAAAAGCTGATTAGAAAAACCAAACAAATCTAAATTTGGCTTATAATAGAATTTTTAAAGAGAAGGTATTTCTTTTCTAAATCAGAAAAAAGAAAGCATGTGAGTATGCAACAAAAGAGACATTCCAGTAAAATATAAAGAAAGTAAAAGGGAAACATTTATATGACTATGAAAGGGAAGATCTCTATGTGAAAAACTCCTAATATCAATTTGTAAAGACTGTTTTCTGACCCTTATAAATAAAAGCACAAGTTTAATTCTTTATAATATCCCAGCACTGAAAAATGTGAAAAGAAGATCTTAGAATGTTGTATACCTCTAGAAATGGATTTGAGATGATGAAATTACAATGTAAGTGATAGTGATATTATATGATAGTGTTAAAATATTTTCTGCAATAAAAATAACATCATGGGCTTCCCTGGTGGCGCAGTGGTTGAGAGTCCGCCTGCCGATGCAGGGGACACGGGTTCGTGCCCCGGTCCAGGAGGATCCCACATGCTGCAGAGCGTCTGGGCCCGTGAGCCATGGCCGCTGAGCCTGCGCGTCCGGAGCCTGTGCTCCGCAGCGGGAGAGGCCACAGCAGTGAGAGGCCCGCGTACCGCAAAAAAAAAAAAAAAAAAAAAATCATATGTGACTATATTACAATACTTGAGTATGTTACACATAAACATGGTTCATTTCTAAATGCTTTAAGAATTTCAACAACAATTTCAATTATAACTGCCTGAGCAAGGGATCTGCTTAGGTAAATCAAGTAAAACCAGAAAGGGAAAAACCTCTAGTGAAAGAAAGAAAAAAAAATCAAAAGAACTAGTTAAGTTTCTGTGAATTGGGAAAATAGGTAAGGCTGATCTGCAAAAGGGATCAGGGGCACCCAGCCTCTGGTTGGAAAGTTTCCTCATGCTTTGGGGGTGCTTCTGCTTCCATGCATTTACCAGACTCCTGCATGTGTATATCGAGTACCTGCTATACCTCATATAGAATCCTAACACTGGGAACACAAGTGGACCTCAAGAAGCTCACAGACAAGTGGCAGAGACAGGCATGAGGGAACATACAGTATGGATAATGTTATAAAGGCCCTATAATTGATGTAAGTATAGGAAATGTAGAATGTGAAGGGGACTCTCCTAAGACAATCTGAGCAGCTAACAGAAGATTACTTGAAGTCACTTGATTTCAATCTTAAATAAGTGAGAATTAGCCAAGTGAAAAAGCAGACAAGGATGTTCAAATTAAAGGGATGTATAATGGCACTAAGGCAAGAAAGACCACAGTGTGTGTCCTTTGAGATGGCTGACCCCTTAGGTGTATGTGGGGAAGTGACAAGGGATGAGTCTTGTTTATACAGTTGAGGAGATCAAAATTGGGCTTCATCACAAAGGTAAAGAGTGAATTTAAACAAGAAACATTGATTTTAAACAGAAAAGTGACAATCTTAGTTTCAGAATTTTCCCTCTGGAAATGCCTAGGAAAAAGGATCTTTAAAAAGAGAGGCAAAAAATAACAATTTCCAGTCAAGGAGATGGGAAATGCTTCCATAAACTGAGGTAGTGGCAATGAGGGGAAAAAAGGAGGCATGCTAACGAAGAAATGTTTAAGAGAAAGAAGCAACACAATTTCGATAGTTGATAGTATGTAAGCTAAAGAAGGTGATTCTAGGATCATTCCGTATTTCTGACTTGAGGGGCTGGGTGAGTGGTAGTTCCACATATAAAATTAGAGAAAACGGGCTTCCCTGGTGTCGCAGTGGTTGAGAGTCTGCCTGCCGATGCAGGGGACACGGGTTCGTGCCCCGGTCCGCGAGGATCCCACATGCCGCAGAGCGGCTGGGCCCGTGAGCCATGACTGCTGAGCCTGTGCGTCCGGAGCCTGTGCTTCGCAACGGTAGAGGCCACAGCAGTGAGAGGCCCGCGTACAGAAAAAAAAAAAAATTAGAGAATAAAAAGAGGAAGTTGGAATTTAATTAACAATAACTTTATTTTAATGGAAGCTCATGTTTCATTTTGCCCTTAATTCTCCCAGTGAATTTCTAACATCGCTTTTATCGTTGACTTCACTGAACAAAGTGTTGGGCAAATCTTTATGCTGCGACTCCCCAGAAAGCATCTTGAAACACGTGGGGTGAAATATTTGTGGATTTGTGAAATCAAGTTGCTGTCAACAATAGGATTGTCCTAGTTAAAAAGAAAAAACAAAAACTTGCTCTTATTTTTCTCTTTTCCATAACATATGTATTTAGGCTCCTAATATAATGACATTCCTTATCTGAAAGGATTCGAGGTAGAAAATCCTTCAATCAAAATATTTGATTGAATATTTTGAATATATATTGAATGTATATTCAATATATATTCAATATATTGTATATATTGAATATATCCTTCAATCAACCTATTTCTCTAGCACTGTCATAAGTCTGAAATTGTTTTGTCAGAATGCTGAATTTTCCAAGCCAAAAGGTTACTATATATGAAGATGCCAACTGTTTTTCTTCCTTTGTTGATTCTTTTTTTTTTTTTTTTTTTTTTTTGCGGTACGCAGGCCTCTCACTGTTGTGGCCTCTCCCGTTGCGGAGCACAGGCTCCGGACGCGCAGGCTCAGCGACCATGGCTCACGGGCCCAGCCGCTCCGCGGCATGTGGGATCCTCCCGGACCGGGGCACGAACCCGTGTCCCCTGCATCAGCAGGTGGACTCTCAACCACTGTGCCACCAGGGAAGCCCCCTTTGTTGATTCTTTTCTTGAAACTGTAGACACCCTTTTCCCTGAAACCATCTTGTTATCAGTCAGTTCCTTTCATGCCATACTTCATACCATATGCTTCTCTAGTAAGTTTATTCAGTCATTCTAAAGGGCAACATCTAATCCTTTCCCGTCTGTTCAAAATCTTTGCACTCTATAAATTTACATGATAATCCCAGGGGTAGAAAAAACAGCAATCAAAAATCCTCTACCAATGAAACAGGATCATGGCAAGTAAATTAGAATCTATCTGTAATTGTGCATTAAAAGAATCAACTGGAGGAACAAAACTTGGGAAGAAAAGAGAAGAGGTGAGACAAATACCTGCTAATGACAATCCCAAGCAATCCTGACAATTATCTCACATAGAAAACAAAGTTTCTCAAAATGAAGTAAAAGATCAAAGAATCTTTAACATGATATTGAACAAAAGAACAAGGCAAAAAAAAATTACTTGCAGTATAGTACCATTTATATAAATTTCAAAAACTATATTGTTAAGGAATGCATACACAGGTAGTTAAGAAAGAAATGCAGTGGCATTTTGATCACAAAAATCAGTAGAGTGGTTTCTTTTTTTTTGTAATTATATACATATTTTTTTCACATCTTTATTGGAGTATAATTGCTTTACAATGTTGTGTTAGTTTCTGCTGTATAACAAAGTGAATCGAAACTATATGTAACAATATGAAAAGATTTTACAACATAATATTGAATAATGCATCAGAATGACACATATACAGCATGATGCTATTTATGAAAAATTTGTAAACTCACAAAGTAATGCCATACATTGTTTATGTGTACACAGATTTATTGCAAACATATAAAAATTGGAGAAGAAGGATACTCATCAAATTCATGAAGATGGCTGCTTTTGCATAAAAATAAAAGAGGGGGAACTGAGGTTGAAAAAGAGAGAAAAAAAAAATCAGTACAGTGATACCCTCTCACTAAGCAGAGGAATTACCTGGGAGGAGTGGCTTCTTGAAAGCTGTTCATATTCTAATTTTCAACCTAGAATATGTTACAGAGACGTTTGCTTTGTAACAATTTATTATACTATGCTTTGATGTTTTTTGCACTTGTCCATGTGAGTGTTATAATTTACAATAGAAAGATATTTTCATAATAACACAAATAAAAGAACAGAGCACAGATAAGTACACTAAAGAACTTTTCTTCATGGTTTATCATCAATCTGTGAAAAGTTGTTACCTGGCAAGTTTGCTGAAGCAATTTCAATAGAGTCATTCAGAAAAATACTTAAATAAGGCCATGGGGCCATATACAACAAAAGATAATGAGCCAGAGAGTTTTCCATTTTTCAAAAAATAGGAAGCAAGAGCCTGAAACTTTACAAGGTTATATAATTATCCAACAGTGAATGTGTCGACGTCTTTAATTCTATTGCCTCAAAATTGCTAAATTTCAATTTCCTGACCAAAAATTCCTCTGAAACAAAATATTTATTTGTTAACCTAATGTTAAAATATACATAACACTTTACATATTTCCTATAAAATACTATTACAGGTTTAAGCCACAATGTATTATATTTTTCTAGCCTTTTTATTGTGCTCTGTACCATTCTATTTACAGTCATATGACCAACAAATCTAAAATTCTTCCATGAACTATTGAATTAATGGTACCAGAAAAATATCAACTGTCGCTCTAATAAATAAAATTAAAATGAACTTCGATACATAAAGGCTGAAAATAATTCTTCTCAGTAAAAAACACAGGCAAATACCAAAAGCGGGATTGGGCACTTTAGCTGGCCCCTCTATCACCCACCCCATAATTTCCCTCAGTACCCATCAATCCATCCTAAATAAAAGTGTTATAAGTAAACAAGGAAATGAGCAAGAAGAAATGTGTGCTTGCCATACAGCCTCAAGGCAACAGACTCAGCACTCCTTCCTACAGTATTCATGTCCTACTATACCTGAAATTGTTTGCTAAGTACACACCAATCAATGAGATCATTTATCCCCAATCTTCATTAAACATGCTGTATTTTAAGAATTAATACACTTCTCTGTATTTTTCAGGCAAATGATCAAGATTTAGATTACTCTCCAAAATCATGATAGGCATTATCTGACAGTTATAGTTTATAGAGATCATACCTAATAAAGAAATTAACTAAAGCTTCATCCTATAACTTTGGTGGTCACCAGACCATAGCCAATACACCAAAGATTCTCACAGATTCTCATTAAGCAAAAGCCTTCTTGGTGTTCATACATATACATTGATGCCTACAGTATTTGGTTACAATTTGCAACCAATCTGTGCCCATCTTGCAGCAAGGCCAAATACTGAGTGAAAGAAAATAAACCTAAGAGAAATAGACTGGGCTCATAGGCCCAGTTCTGCTCCATGAACTGGAATACTCCTGAGTCCAGACTTACCAAATCCCAAGGATACCGAATAATTTCAGGTGAAATGAATATAAAAGATAAAGCAACATAGATTCTCAGGGTTAAATGGCACTTTTAAATCATCAGATCCAATCATCCATCCAACAGTATACAATATTTCAGTCAGACAGTCATCCAAACCTTTGCTTGAATGGAACTTGCAGATTTTCAGTTACTAAGTGTATACGGTTACATATGCTGAGAAAATTTGTTTGCGAATAGGCATTTTAGCATATGAAGGAGGGATGGCTAATGGGATTGAGAGCCTGACATGTACTGACATTGATCGACATTCCTGACATTCATGTTTTACTGGTGGGCAGGGCTATATGCCTAAAGGCAGGAATTTGGCCCCTCACCTCCTGTCATGTGTTATGGGCTTTCTTCCACTATCTGTGTCCAACCCTGTGGTTTATTGACTAGTTGCATGTAACTGGGTGATAAAGTGAGGCCAGGTATGTAGTACAAAACTTATTTCTAATTCAGTGGGCAGGAAGCAGGAAGTCCCTCATAAACTTCCTGATCCAAGTCTTGTTCCCCAATGTAGTTTATGTGAGATATTGGAAGAGGGTAATAAAAACAATACTGTTCACATTTGTGTAGTAAGTCTTACGTATACACACCAAAATTCAAAAATAAGGTGGGATGAGAGGTACATTGAACCCCTAACATCCATGCTGTGATAGGCATTACTCAAGGTGTCAATATTAGAATGATAATGCTCCTACCCTCAAATAATGTACAAGCTAAATGAGGCATAAAGAATTATAGCCAATATGAGATAACTGTATCCTGGATACAGTACTCAGCTCTACGTGGAGGACAGCTAAATTTATTACTAAATTTATTACTCTGCTTTGAAATTGTCCATTATCCATACCCCCAGTGGAGCTATAATGTCCACAGGGTAACAACCTTATCTTTTTGTTGTGTACCCAGAGACCAACACATTGCTTGGCTCACAGTAGGAGCCTAGAAATAATCGTGGACTTAATGTTAACCATTAGTTAGTCAATCAGATAATTAATGTTCCAAGAAAATACAGTCTTTAGGTAGAATATATCTAATGACAAATTAGATATGTATGTTTTCAATAGCTAGGAAACTATAAAATTCCCAGTAAAACTTTTTACCAGAGATCATTTTGATATAAATGAAATAGACTGAAATAGAAATAGAGTATGTATTTTGACAGATAAAAATATTTATTAATAGTAATATTCATAACTCTGCATATAGTTATATAGGGATGATATCCAGCTGAAACATACTTGTATGGTGTTCCAGATGTTTACAGCTGGAGTCTGCTCTAGCAGTGCTGGTTGGGTGCCTATATCACATCAATAGTCAAATATTATTAATATCACCATATATATACACACAAGTGAAAACCACAGATGAGTATCTATCTCAAGGAATTCGTTGTGAGTAATGCTATAAAGTGATTTTAATCCCATTATTGATTTTTATTTCAGTGTTTTTCAAATTGTATGTCTGTGACTCCTAAGAGTTATGGAGACATTGTTGAGGGATGGAAAAGTTCAGCTGTCTCTCTCCCACCCCCCAGCACCCTCCCAGAGCAGCTCAGTCACTACAACCTCATCCTCCCATCCCAGTAATCTTCCTCCCAGAGAACTGAGTAACAAAGCTGTTTCTTTTCTTTTCCTTTCCAGGAAAGCAGTCACTCTGAGCCCTGTGAGTGAGATGAGTGTACGTGGGTATGTATGTATTGAGAGCTGCCTGACTCCACAAGGGTGGTTACATTCTAGTGAAACTTTTTAAAACACTTAGTTAAACATTTATAAGTATATATAACTATTACCTAGCTATTAATTAGCTGCCTTTATAGTGCTGATGAAGGCTATACTCATTCACTATTAAAAATTGTGAAGACACATTTTCTCATTTTGTATCAATCTGCTTTTCTAGTCTATAGAGATCAAACAAAATTAATAATTCTGTGTTATCTAAATTTGAAAGTATTAATCTATTACTTTTCCATACTGAAGATCACTGCCTTAGAGGGAAAAAACTACTCAGTAAATATAAGTGGAAATGCTATGTATATACTCCATATCAGATAAAAGAAATGTTCCCATTTGGAATCCTATAAAACTATGAGCCCGTTAAGAGTCTTTATTACAGTGGGACAGAAAACAACCCAGGAAAAGATCACCCTCACATCAGCTGCTAAGTCAGATTTAAGATTTTCCTATTTCATTTACTTCTTAATAACCTCATCCAGTTATCTAAAATTTTTATCATATTTATTGAAATAGACCTTCGTGTGTCTGCCTAGTATGCTTTTCCTTTGGGGAATCACTTTCCCTGCAGTAATCTTTAGTTTATATGATTCATGTCAGGCTGACCCAGCCCCAGGAAGGAGCACATGCCCCAAGGCAGGACAATCAAACATGCCCCTAGAACTTTTGTGAAAGCTTTCTGTAAAGGCACTCATGCTTCCTCTAAGATCATTAACTTAAGGACCATGTACCCAGAGCTGCAGGGGCTATGTTTCTCACTACATAGAGGTGTGTTCCCCGAGAACGAGGCCAACAGAGAAATGCAGATCTGAGAGATGGTGCAGACTGTTCAACAGTAAGTCAGTGAGAACTAGATAGAGATGTTTTTAATAAAATATCTTGGAAGTACCACTGGTGTTCTGAAATCCGTGAAAGGAAGTTTTCTTCTCCTGTTAGAATACAATGTTATATGTTTCAAAATTTTATATGTTTCAAAATTGAAAGATATCACATTAGCCATCCATAGTAACTATGTAAATATGCAATGAGAAGAGGGAAAATAAATGCCTTCCTAGGCAGAGGGAGAAATGGTCTCATCCAAGAAATATAATTACTCTTAAAGCCTTTTTCTGTGTATTTTCTCAATCACAACTTGCAGTCAGTCCCTTTCCTTCCTTACCACATTGCCATCGTACCTACAGAAATCTCAGGGCTTCCTGGAGTCAGTCTAAACTGGGATGCTGCCAAACGTGTAAAATAGCAAGCAGCCTAGCAAATATGAGAGGTGAGCAGTCTGACAGAGAGCGTGGCAAGTGAAAAGACAGACAACAGACATAAAGGAATTTCTCCAACAAGACTTGTAGGAAAATGCACAGAACACAGCACAATATAGGTACCCAGTATTCCATCTCTATTTTACCTAGCCAATTTCAGAGGAATTTACTATTAATTTTATTTTTCCCTGATTGCTAATATTTATTGTCATTTCTGAAAGGACCTGATGAGCAGGAAGACTTTTCTTTGTCCATAAATTCTAGAATAAACACCAAAGAGTCAGTGTGGCTTAGAAAGCTAAGAAACAAGGTCAGACACCTGGGATCGCAGGATTACCTGGCTGGTATACTTTCCAAGGCAGATCTGGGTCTGCCCACTGTGACACTGTGCATTGTCTGCTGAATCACATCTGACTTTCACCTGGGTGAGGGGTGAGAAGACAGCCGATGAGGGCAGACAGAACTTGCTGGACAGGTACAGAGGCCTTGGACTCTAGATAGAAGATCAATCAGCACACCTAAATCTGCAGCAGTGACTCAGGTAGGAAGTGTTTTTGAGCCTAGCTATAAACTCTCCTGCATACCTCTACCACATACTAAAAGGCCTGTGAGGAGAAAACAAGAAGCAATAAGTCAGCACAAGCAAAGGCAAAGCAGACAGTGGGCAGGGGGTGAATAAAGAGGGTACATAAATTCATAATCCCTATTCTGATCAAATTTAAGAAAAGTCTGGGCTCCAAAAATTCTTGAACTCTGAGTGTGACAGGACATGCTATTTCTGGTGTTTGATCTTAGAACCTTGTCCCTTTTCTTGTTTGAACAGCAGTGTCACTGAGAAGCCTTCCACAGACATGTACAATTAAATCATACCTTAAGAGCCATCAGCATGGCAAAAACAATTGTTACCAAGGTTAATTTCTTTAGTAACCTTTAAATTTATTTCTAAACATAAGTTACCAAGTGCATATATCAATAATTATTTGATTTGTGGATGTTTCTGACAAAGCAGAATAAAGAACCATCTTCCAAGATACATGATGATAAATGAAACACCAGACCAAAAGGATGACTAGAATAGTCCTTTCTCATCCTGAAGTAACACAATTTTAAAAGTCATCAATTCTCAAGGTCAAGCGATTATTGCCATCATTTCCAAAAAACTTCAAACTCATAGATATATCGCTCTTATCTGATGCAGAAAAGTGAGAAAACACAAAGCAAACAAATGTACCAGTGTAACAGAGTAAACTACTGAACAGAGACATTTAAACAACATCACAGGTTTTCATTATGGAAAACCAAAATAATTAGCAGTTTTCACAGAAAATGCTTCCTACTTCTTTTACAAATCATTAAACAGAGACACTTTTGTCTTAAAATTCCTGTGTGATCCTATTTTTCTTTCATAATGATCTTTCTTTTTTTTTGGCTGTTTCAAAATAATGGCTTAACTAGTCATTAATACTTTAAACTCGTGTAACTGTTTCACAATTTAAATTCAGTATAAGCACACTCATATTTATAAAGGAAAGTGTCAAAGTAAGGTAGAACAAAGGCAGAATGCTGAGGAAAAGGGTGGATGATAAGAATAATCACCCTTTAAAGGAACTATGTTGGGCTTTCACCCAATTCCTTTTAGGTCTGTCCCACCTTAAGATGCACTAATCAATTTTTGTGGCAAATCTGCTGATCTGAAATCACATTATGTTGTTTTTTATACACTCCTGACAGTCAGTATCTACGTCTTCCTTTCTCTTGAGAGGTGTCTGCTTAGGTCAGAACAAGTTATTAAAAGTGAAATTATAACTTCCAGTTTCAAGATCACCAAGTCATAGCTTCTCAGCAATTAGAAACTGAAGGTGCACACACCTCTCATAATTTCAGAAACTAAGCGAAACTATTCATCTGTTTTCAGGGGATCAAAAGCAGATCCATGATCTTCTGGTAGAAATCAGAGTTAACATAACCTTTAGAAATGCTACCTCTTCTAAGCAGTGCCACCAGATGAACACAACATACCATACTCAGTTTTGACTGATGTGTAATAACTGTCCTTGAGGCTACAGCCAAAAATATAATGCACAGGTTATTAGAATATCAGATCTGTGGTCCCCCTAGCAATATCTGTTGAACAGCAACAAAAAAAAAGTATGGCCATTGAAGGGAAAAACAAAACACAGGTGAAAGCAGTCCTGATTTCCTAGAATCAAAATCTGTTCCCTAACTGTATACCGCCATTGCCAGTGCCCTAGTTCAGATCCTCACTGCCCATAACTGACCTACCCCAAGAACTTCCTAATTGGTTTTCTTGGTTTCCCTACACCGAGTCTTGCTCTCTCCCCTCACTCTCAATCCATTCTGCGTACAACCACTGGATTCATTACTGAAAACAGGTTGTCTTACCATTCCACCATTCCCTGAATTCCCAGTTTATATATATATATACACATATATATGTGTATATATATATAAAAGAATTATATAATAATATGTAATCACATAGAATGGGCAACTGTGTAGGACTTTATGGCAAATAGTTTTGCATTCAGTCTCCCTCTGGCTCCATCTTATTATTCGAACTTTATTTTCTAATCATACTGATTTATCTTTTTATGCTTATTTTGTTGCATTGTATGTATTTTGCAATTTGCTTTTAGAAATGTGTTGGGTATGAATTTATTAAATAATTACTCATTCATTTAGGTACAGCTCCAAGCTACCCACTCTGTGAGGCTATCCTATTCTCCTCAAGGGAATCAGTCACACTTCTTCAGCTACTTTCATATTTGCCTCTATTCAAGCACTTGCCGCATAATGTAATTATTTGTTCCACTTAATTATGACAGGAACTTGTCACAGGGACTCCTGTCATCACTATATATGATCCAGCACTCTCTCTCTCTCTCTCTCTCTCTCTCTCTCTCTATATATATATATATATATGGGGTGTATGTGTGTGTGTGTATATATATATGCCAGCACCTCACACAGTGATTAGTGGCACAAAATGAATATTTGTTGAATAAATGAATGGTTCCTGTCTACAGGTAACTAATTTTCTACCTGAGTGTCATTAGGATCAAAAGTAGAGTGAGAAGACAAAGGCCCAATCAGTCGAATATTTACTGAGGCCCTGCTACATGCAGGGTACTGTGCTAGTCACTGGAGAGGGATGAACAAGAGTTTTCTCCAGTCCCCTTATAGTTTAGAACACAGAAGGGAAGAAAGGAAAAAAAAATATATATATATATATATATATTTACAATCCATATGTATACTCTATTTAAAAGTTTCAGTATTTCTTCAATTTTTTTTTTTTTTTTTTTTTGTCTGTGTTGGGTCTTTGCTGTGTGCGGGCTTTCTCTAGTTGTGGCGAGCGGGGGCTACTCTTCACTGCGGTGCACTGGTTTCTCATTGTGGTGGCTTCTCTTGTTGTGGAGCACGGGCTCTAGGTGCACACGTTCAGTTGTTGTGGCTCACGGGCTTAGTTGCTCCGTGGCATGTGGGATCTTCCCAGACCAGGGATTGAACCTGTGACCCCTGCATTGGCAGGTGGATTCTTAACCACTGCACCACCAGGGAAGTCCCTGTATTTCTTCAATTTTAAGACATGCCCACTCCAACATTTTTTAACGTTTTAAAATTTGTGATGTGTCTTATAATTGAAAAAAAATCAATTGCATACATATATATAATACTATATTATACTATATAACAATTATATTTATAGACCATATTACCTCAGCATGACTAACACAAGAGCCAGGTCTGACTGTGACATTTGTACCTTAACATTGTACAGTACTTTTTATAAATGAAATAATTCATAATTTGATGAAGAAATTTCCTGGATTCTTAATGCCAAATAAGGCTGAACTTAAAAGAATAAGTAATTAATATATTCAGACCCAATCACATTCCCAAAAAAAGATTCCAAGCAAGCTGCAAAATGCTCTCAATTGTAAGATACACCATTGTTTCAATAACTTCTCTATGATTAAAAAATACATATATATTTATATATCACCTAAAATGATTTTTTTCAATTATAAGAAACATCAAAAATTTTAAATGTTAAAAATTTGTGGCAGGGCATGTCTTAAAATTGAAGAAAGACAGAAATTACTTAAATAATTACAAGTATACAAGTCTGCAAGGAAGAAGTACAAAGAGCTACGGTGGCAGTCATGGGGAAAGGACAGGGAAGCCATCTCTGTGCATGTGGCATTTAAGCTGAAGCCTGAACACTTGTAAGGGAAGAGAGTATAGATGGTGCTGGCCACATGGAAAGATGTACCCTTAACAACAGGAGCTGTGCCAGAGCTACTGGGTGAGGAGACCAAAGTAGAAAATGTCAGCATACTTGTATCTGAGGACAGTATCCCAAGGGATACTATTTGAAGAGATTTGGTAATGTGACTCAGAGCTGTGGAATGTGGTTATTAATTTGGCTATTAATATGAGATCAGTTATATTCAAGGGCTCGTGAATCCTAGGACCCAAAGTTACATAAAGGTATATCTATCTTCACCTTTATATTCCAGGACTTAAAGGCGGTTACTCTAGGCTCTTAGCAGAGAATCTCAGCTTTTAAGATGATAAGACTTGGATTTTGGGAGGGGAAAGATTGTCTCAATGTCTAATAGGTGGAAATTTTCATTTTGAAAGTTCACTGGTAGGTTAGACATGTCCATTTTAAATTGCATTATTTTATGGCTACTGGAAATGAGCCAAAATTGCTTTAGGTATGTCCAGTTTTACTCTTTTAAATCCTTTTATACAAACTTGGCCCAATTTTTCTTGAAACATGTAATAGTTTCCCCCAAACCATGGGGGTTCAAGTCCAGAAAAATTCCTGTGGCATAATTTACAGTCAAAAAATTAAAGCCATAGGAGAAGAACAGGGTTGGGAAAACAATGTCATAGCTAAATCCGTGAGAAGCCTAAAAAATACTTTTACATTTGTAAAAAAAATTATGAAAACAGCATACTAAATAAAGATGTTGACCATGCATTTTACACATCAAAATTAGCAATAATAGGTATTATACACTTGCATGCTGTAAGTTTTCAGAATCTCCCTCTCCCCCCACCTCTCTTCTCCAGTATTAATGACATGCTTATAAATTAATTAAGCTTTGTTGCAGATAACACAAATACTTCAAAGCATCTTCTTTCTTTGTCTGTGACTATATCTAAATGACCATGGTCTTTTCAACTTTATGACTCAGAACTGACTCCCATCTCCCCACCGCCAGCTTCCTGATCTCTCCAGGTTTCCAGGTGCTTAGCACATTGAGGTCTCAACCAAGTAACCTCCCTTCCCCCTGGAAGCTATGGGGAACTTTCTAAAGCCCAGTTTTTCTTTCACTTATCTTTCAGTATCTTTCCCAGTTGTTATAAAAATTTCTGTTCCTTTTCTACCATTAGCTTTATTTCCCTTTTTAATATCCCAACTCCCAGTTGCCTTTTTTCTAAGTATCTCCAGAATTATTAGTCACAATTCACATACAATGAAATCTAAAATCTAAGTTACCAAAATGAGCTACAAATTTACTTCATCTGATCTCAAATTTTTATATTGGGATCTCATGTTTGAGGAGATATTATTGTATTTCAATCTTGCCATATGCTTATTATGCAGGCATTAAATACATGTCAAATTAAATATTCCTGTCCAAAATTTTTCTAAATATCCCAAATTTTGACTTTTTTCTTTTCCATTTAGAATAAGATACAGATGCAGCAGGCTCTGAGATAGAAAATTAAGAAATCCTAGGAGAAAAAAATATGGTAGTATGAAAGCAAAAAAGTTCCCATTCGACATAGGGGTCCAGAGTTCAAATCTGCAGTAGATCTGTTTATCTGCTATACAGACAATATTCCAAGAAAAATTCAAGTCCTTAATAACATTTATTCAATTTCATCATCCAAAACAAGAATCAACACTGTAAAAATAATTCTAATGTAAATCAGAAAAATGGAACAAATTATTTTATAAATGTATCTTGGCTTTCAAAACCTTTTAGTGTTATCTTTAAAAATCTTGACAGGTTTATTTTTTTCAATCTTGACAAGCATTCCATAAAACTTAAGAAGTTATTTACAAATGTAGGAAATAAACTTCATTTCTGTTGACTTATTATTTTTAAAATAATTCATGTATAAAATATTTTTCTATCATTTTACAGTAGACATGAAGACATGTAAAAAGCAGTAGGAAGCTCAAGTAAGTGAAGTTTTAGAAATTAATTCCAAGTATGTTCTAATAGCAGATATAAAAAAAGAAAATGAAAATGATGTTAAGTTGGAATGTCAAGAGTTCACAGTAAACCTACTAAACTTCTTAAATTCTCCACACATCTAAAGCTATAATTCACACTCTCCCTACTCTCATCAATTTAAAAAAATGCTATGCTAATTTTAAAGACTCTTTCTTTTTTCCAAACTGGTTTAGGAAATGAAGATTCTGCACTTCAAATATTCTAAATTAGAATTACTAAATCATTCTTCTCTGAAAAAAAATTTCTTTCGTCCACCTACCAAAATCTATTTGTTCTTTCTTTGGGGTAATATTCCCCAGAGAAATTAAAGAACATTAATTCAATTTCTTTACCCTCTTTATAGGAATTCTGCTTTTAAAAAATTACAGTGAAAATTTAACACCATAATAAAAATGAAACAAAACAGAGAAATTGATAGTTTCACCAGCAAAAAGTGTTTTTATACATCTATTTTATACATCTATTTAAGTTTATTTGACTGAGTTTTGTTTATTTTCTTGGATTTTTTTTTTTTTTTCTTTAAGGAAATATAGAAATCCACCTGACCAAGCTCTAGAAATGTCTCCTACTTACATATTCCTACAAGCTTTAACAGACTTCCTGGGCCCATTCTACAAGGATTATTACATTTCTCCTTCATATTCTCGTAACAGAAAACTTTATAAATACATTTTTACTCTCTTGTTAAAATTAGCCACCTCCTTCTTTTTGAAACTGAATTTTTGTCTCACACTTTGATTTTCCTGCTTCCAGGCCAACCCAGATCCTTGGCGTCTAGACTACCTGTACTGACTTCTCTCCCCTGCTCCTTCCCCCTAGAGGTAGGTGTTTCCCAAAGCTCTCCTACTATACTCCAGTTCTCAGAGTTTAATTTCACTGCTATACCTCAATTACCATTTTTTTAAGAAGATAATTTCCAAATCTGTGATCTCTTTACTGAATACAAGGTCTCTTTCTGTCTACCTTCTAAACTTTTCTACTTGGGCATTACCCTCTCAACCTAAAGCCCAATAAAATTATCACTTTCCCCTCAAAACTGGCTTCTCCTTCTAATTTCTCTTTTTCTGCTCATGGTAGTTCATCTCTCATTTGTTTTCCCCATTAAGGTTCAAGCGTCAAGCCTCCTTTGCCTGCATTTTCTCTGTCACCTCCCCAATCCAAGCTGTCATTAATTCTTTTCAGTCCTTCCTTCAAGAGTTCTCACACCTATACCTTTCTTTTCATTTCCACAATGACCCTGTCCATTGGGCTGTCATCATTAATGACATCAGTAATGACTGTTGGGTATAAATAAACAAGGTCATGCATACCTAAACTATAAATAATCTCTGACTTGGCCTCTCTTATTTTAGTTTCTCACATACTCCATCAATTCTGCTCTCCACTACAAAATAAATCTCCCTAACATGTCACCATGATTTCACTCTTTAGTTAGATTTCCAAGCTTTCCTTCCCAATACTTTCCAACAGGAGAAAATACCTACCTCATTTATATTGTCTAGTCCCTGATCTGCTAATCCATCCTATTTGGTTGCCTTGGAAAGCCTTTCCCACTCTCCTTACCTAAATCTTGCACATCTTTAAAGGGCCAGCTCAGATATCTCATCCTCCATGGCCTTTTCTTAGAATGGGTGACTTTTCCTTCTTGGAACATATTGCATTAATAGTCTGCCCAAATCTAAATGGTATTCTATAAATGCTTAAATTGGTTTTAACCACTATCATTTTGACATCTATGATAAATACTAAATAAACAAGGTCATGCATACCTTACTAGATAATTTTGAGTTTTCACCAACATATTCTTTAGAGGATTTAGTCAAAAACTAGAATTATTTAGCATTTTGAGTTATATATGTTTTATTTAACAAGTGCGCGAAAATTCTTAAGCATTTGCATAAAAGGTTAAATGATTATTTTGTAATCTCTCTATTTCTTATTAAAGTTTTATACATTACTTTCTCATTGTTCCTGAAGTTGTTGTCCTATATGTATAATAAATAGAAATGTGGAAAAAAGAAAGAAAAAAAATTAGCCTGCCCAACTCCTATAGAAGCTCAGCAGGGCAGAATAGAAAAACATTCAACTAGGCACCAAAGCACCCCAGTCTAAGCACAACTCTGCGATTAATCTACCTTAGAACCCTCATTACAAGTCACTTTACTTCTCTTCACTTACTTCTTTAGCTTTGAGTTCTCACTTAAAAAAATAAACTAATAAAAAGAAAAAAGAGGGAAGGACTAAGAGATCTCAGCTTTAGAGATGCAATGACCCAACTGCCTTATGATATTCTAATGCCAGTGTGAATTGAACATTTACAATAAAGCTCATCTCCAAAAGCTAATTATAAGTGCCTTAGAGATACACAACTTTTCCTACTTGTTGGTGCCACAGTGCCTAATATGACACTTTGCATTTTGTAGTCCCCTGAGAAATATTTTGCTGACTGTTGGGTATGAAACCTGTTGAAGGCAGCATGTTTCCTAAGTTAAAAGAGCCTAAGTTAGAACTCAGGGCCTTTGAAACCAAGTTCTAGGTTCGATGCTCTAAGGATGCTAAGCCGTCAAGGGACACTTCTCCTCATAGCCTTTTGGAAAAGCAATTATAAATAACTAAAATCAAGATTAGAATGAAGACCTAGACTCTAGGATCCTAGCATAGGAAACTGAAATTTTAACCTGATTTTCTCCCACTTACTAGCCATATAGATTAACTTCTGATGTGGTCTTCTTGCCCCAAAAAGACTGAAAACTACCTGCCATGCTCATTAAGAAAAAGCCATCTGTAAAGGGTAAAATATTGTAAAATGCAAGGTTATTATTATTGTCTAATAAATCCAACTGGTATCCTGTACTTAATCTCAGATCTACAAAGGCTAACATCATCCACCCAGGCCTTCTGCTACCAGAGGATGCTTGATGGCACTCACTCATCATCAGTGAAATCATTTAAAGATACACATTTTTTTTTAATTTAAGATACATATTTCTAAACATAAGAATTTTGCTCTAAGGAAAGGGAAACAGGTGCATTCTCCCAAATGGAGAACGTTTTCTGTAAAAACAGGATTAAAAAGATCATATGTTAAGCTAGGAAAATTTGAACTTTCACACTCTTCTGAGATACAGATGTTAACATTTTTGTGCTTTTTAATTTTTGCCAACGCAACCAAATCACTGATTTGGGAAAGACAACTATACACCACAGTTTTAAAAAATCAATTTCTTCTAATCGACTATTTTTTCCCCTCAAAGGAATTACATGCATGGGTTGTTTCATGACAAACAAGAAAACACCTTTCATTTTTTGATGTATATGGCACCACTCATGACTTTGGTGCTCATGTCTTAAAGACTGTAACTTGCTCATAAATATAAATCAGTTGTTTCTGCAGAGCCACGTAATGCTACTGCCATCTGCTTACCCCCAGTACCTAATGAGGCATGAGACAGACTCTGAGCACAATCTAGTTGTTTACTTTCCTCTGGCCAATAAAGAAAAAGAGAAAGTATTAGAGTCTATATTTACTATATCGTAGAAGAAATGGGCATGGGGGGGGGGAACAAAAGGTCTTCAATATTAAAATGCCTGGGAGTGTTTTCTATAACAAGACAAAAGTAAGTGACGATGAAAAAAAGGAATTAGGGCAATGGTCCTATCTATCAGAAGTATCAAGATGAAGGGCAGAATATGTACCTGTAGCTGCTAAAGACGCTGTCCTCATGCCTCTGGGATCCTCTTAGTTATCACAGAGGACCCTTTTATGTGAACATAGAGAACAGTCTTAAGAAAGAAAACAATTGCCTCTTAACAGAGGGCACAAAAAAGAGAGAAATCTTGCTATGCAAATAAACCTAGATTTGGAAATATCTTCTTAAAAATGGAAACACCTAAAGCTTGGTTTAGGTAGGGAGAGAGTAAAGGGACAAAACAGGTAATTAAACAGTTAATCCCACTAGGGGACTGTGTGTAAAGAAAAAAGTATGGGAGACCCCTGTAAGTTAATACCACTCAAGAAAGCAGGTTTGCTTAGCAACAAAACCATGCAACAGAGCATGAGACATGCCCCAAAACAATAAAACAATGGTGGAATAAGACCCACATCCTGCCCAGCTCAGTAAGTTAATGACATGCTCTCTGCACACATAAAAAACAATAATTTATAGAAAGGTGACATTTCAAAGTGAAAGATCCTCATTGTACTGAGACCTGAAATAATTTTTCCATAGTGCCATGACAGTCCTGGCTTGACCATCTAGGGACACGAAAACTCCCCCACCCAACCTGGAGGAGGAGCTGATGATGGAAGCATGATGTCTACTCAAGAATGAGGAAGAAGATGGTCTTTTCCCCCTCCCCATTTTTCCTTTGATTATAAAACTGTGGCCCACTAAGTTATCAGGCGCCTGCCTGCTTGTAAGACTCACAAGCATCCTAATCTAACAAATCACTTCTTCTCTACCACTTTGCCTCTCGCTGAATTCTTTCTATGCTCAGATATAAAGAACCGGAGCTCCTCAGAGCCTCCCCCTCCAGAACACCACCTAGTGGTTTCAGTTTTGCAAAGAAAATGCTAACTCTGGAAGCAATAACATTTTCACCATGTAGTAATTTAAAATACACTGATTATTTTGAAGAGTATTTAAGAGGAATGTGAAACCGCTCTGGTAAAACTTTTACATATTTTTATTGAAAAACAGCATTGATAATAACGAAGACCCCTCCCATTCCAGGTCTTCAGCAGCAGCAGGGCAAACAGTGGTGGTCTTCTGCTCCTTTTTTGATTGGGTTATTTGGTTTTTTTTGTTATTGAGTTGTATGAGCTGTTTGTATATTTTAAAAATTAAGCCCTTGTTGGTCATATCATTTACAAATATTTTCTCCCAGTCCTTAGGTTTTCTTTTAGTTTTCTTTATGGTTTCCTTTGCTATACAAAAGCTTATAAGTTGATTAGGTCCTATTTGTTTATTTTTGCTTTTATTTCTATTGCCTAGGGAGACTGACCTAAGAAAACACTGGTACAATTTATGACAGAGAATGTTTTGCCTATGTTCTCTTCTAGCGGTTTTATGATATCATGCCTTATATTTAAGTCTTTAAGTTATTTTGAGTTAACAGTGGGCACCCAGACTCCATCTTGCACAGCCCCCAGCTGTGGCCCATTCCATACTCCAGCCCCTTTGGCCTGTCTCTGTGCAACCAGCCCCAGTGCCCTGCCCGATTTGTCGGCTGAAGCCTGAGTTTCAGCACCCAGCCCCCTGCACATCAGCAGACAAAGGTCTTGGGCTGGGGAGTGCAGCAAGGTGGCCAGGAGCATCTGTGCTGATCTTGCTCTGTTCTGCCTGCCACAAGCCCATTGCTGCACTCGTCTCTGAAACTCTGAAGCTCCCAATCTGTCCTATCTGTCCCAGGCAGTGAAGGGGGCTCCCAGGGTGAGGGAACTTTTACTCTTTCACAGCCCTCTCAGGGACGCAGCTCCCATCCTGATTCCCTTTTCTTTTTCTTTCATCCTACCTGGGGTTACATGGTGGTCTTTCTTGCAACATTGGTTCTATGAGATCTTCTGCCAGTGCTCAGTAGGCGTTCTGTGAGAATTGTTGCACATGTATTTGTGGGAGGAGATGAACTCCATGTCCTTCTATTCCACCATCTTGATCACTACCTGAAAGTATTCTATATTTTGATTTGTTACTTGGGAATATAGAAGGAAAAAAGTACACCAAGATGTACATTTGAAAATTTTACTGTATGTTACTGTATTAATTTCTTTTTATTTAACATCTTTATTAGAGTATAACTGCTTTACAATGCTGTGCTAGGTTCTGCTGTACAACAAAGTGAATCAGCTATACATAAATGTATATCCCCATATCCCCTCCCTCTTGCATCTCCTTCCCACCCTCCCTATCCCACCCCTCTAGGTGGTCACAAAGCACCAAGCTGATCTCCCTGTGCTATGCAGCTGCTTCCCACTAGCTATCTATTTTACATTTGGTAGTGTATATATGTCCTTGCCACTCTCTCAGCCAGTCCCAGCTTACCCTTCCCCCTCCCTGTGTCCTCAAGTCCATTCTCTAGGTCTGCATCTCTTTTCCAGTCCTGCCCTTAAGTTTTTCAGAACCGTTTTTTTTTAGATAACATATATATGTGTTAGCATACAGTATTTGTTTTTCCCTTTCTTACTTACTTTACTCTGCATGACAGACTGTAGGTCCACCCACCTCACTACAAATAACTCAATTTCGTTTCTTTTTATGGCTGAGTAATATTCCATTGTATATACGTGCCACATCTTCTTTATCCATTATTCTGTCAATGGACACTAAGGTTGCTACCGTGTCCAGGCTATTGTAAATAGTGCTGCAGTGAACATTGTAGTACACAACTCTTTTTGAACTATGGTTTTCTCAGGGTATACGCCAGGTAGTGGAATTCCTAGGTAACATGGTAGTTCTATTTTTAGCTTTTTAAGGCACCTCTATACTATTCACCATAGTGGATGTATCAATTTACATTTCCATCAACAGTGCAAGAGGGTTCCCTTTTCTCCACACCCTCTCCAGCCTTACTGTTTGTAGATTTTTTGAAGATGGCCATTCTGACCAGTGCGAGGTGATATATCATTGTAGTTTTGATTTGCATTTCTCTAATGATTAGTGATGTTGAGCATCCTTTCATGTGTTTGTTGGCAATCTCTATATCTTCTTTGGAGATATGTCTATTAGGTCTTCTGCCCATTTTTGGATTGGGTTGTTTGTTTTTTTGATATTGAGATGCATGAGCTGCTTGTATACTTTGGAGATTAATCCTTTGTCAGTTGCTTTGTTTGCAAATATTTTCTCTCATTCTGAGGGTTGTCCTTTTGTCTAGTTTATGGTTTCCTTTGCTGTGCAAAAGCTTTTAAGTTCATTCGGCCTCATATGTTTTATTTCCATTTCTCTAGCAGTTGGGTCAAAAAGGATCTTGCTGTGATTTATGTCATACAGTGTTCTGCCTATTTTTTCCTCTAAAAGTTTGATAGTGTCTGGCCTTACATTTAGGTCTTTAATCCCTTTTGAGTTTATTGTTGTGTATGGTGTTAGGGAGTGTTCTAATTTCATTCTTTTACACATAGCTGTCCAGTTTTCCCAGCACCACTTATTGAATAGGTTGTATTTCTCCATTGTATACTCTTGCCTTCTTTATCAAAGATAAGGTGACCATATGTACATGGGTTTATCTCTGAGCTTTTTATCCTGTTCCATTGATCTATATTTCTGTGTTTGTGGCAGTACCATACTGTCCTGATTACTGTAGCTTTGTAGTATAGTCTAAAGTCAGGGAGCCTGATTCCTCCAGCTCTGTTTATCTTCCCCAAGACTGCTTTGGCTATTTGGGGTCTTTTGTGTTTCCATACAAATTGTAAAATTTTTTGTTCTAGTTCTGTGAAAAATGCCATAGGTAGTTTGATAGAGATTGCATTGAATCTGTAGATTGCTTTGGGTAGTATAGTCATTTTCACAATGTTGATTCTTCCAATCCAAGAACATGGTATATCTCTCCATCTATTTGTATCATCTTTAATTTCTTTCATCAGTGTCTTATAATTTTCTGCATACAGGTCTTTTGTCTCTCTAGGTAGGTTTATTCCTAGGTATGTTATTCTTTCTGTTGCAGTGGTAAATGGGAGTGTTTCCTTAATTTCTCTTTCAGATTTTTTTTTTTTTTTTGCTGTACACGGGCCTCTCACTATTGTGGCCTCTGCCATTGTGGAGTACAGGCTCCGGACGTGCAGGCTCAGGGGCCATGGGTCACGGGCCCAGCCGCTCCGCGGCATGTGGGATCTTCCCAGACCAGGGCAAGAACCCGCCTCCCCTGCATCGGCAGGCAGACTCTCAACCACTGTGCCACCAGGGAAGCCCTCTCTTTCAGATTTTTCGTCATTAGTGTATAGGAATGCCAGAGATTTCTGTGCATTAATTTTGTACCCTGTTACTTTACCAAATTCATTGATTCACTCTAGTAGTTTTCTGGTAGCATCTTTGGAATTCTCTATGTATAGTATCATGTCATCTGCAAACAGTGACAGTTTTACTTCTTTTCCAATTTCGATTCCTTTTATTTCTTTTTCTTCCCTGATTGCTGTGGGAAAAACTTCCAAAACTATGTTGAATAAGAGTGGTGAGAGTGGGCAACCTTGTCTTGTTCCTGATCTTAGTGGAAATGCTTTCAGTTTTTCACCATTGAGGATGATGTTTGCTGTGGGCTTGTCATATATGGCCTTTATTATGTTGAGGAAAGTTCCCTCTATGCCTACTTTCTGCAGGGTTTTTATCATAAATGCGTGTTGAATTTTGTTGAAAGCTTTTTCTGCATCTATTGAGATGATCACATGGTTTTTCTTCTTCAATTTGTTAATATGGCTTATTACATTGATTGATTTGCGTATATTGAAGAATCCTTGCATTCCTGGGATAAACCCCACTTGATCATGGTGTATGACCCTTGTAATGTAATATTGGATTCTGTTTGCTAATATTCTGTTGAGGAATCTTGCATCTGTGTTCATCAGTGATACTGGCCTGTAGTTTTCTTTTTTTGTGACATCTTTCACTGGTTTTCATATCAGGATGATGGTGGCCTCATAGAATGAGTTTGGGAGTGTTTCTCCTTCTGCTATATTTTGGAAGAGTTTGAGAGGCATAGGTTTTAGCTCTTCTCTAAATGTTTGATAGAATTCGCCTGTGAAGCCATCTGGTCCTGGCCTTTTAATTATTGGAAGATTTTAATCACAGTTTCAATTTCAGTGCTTGCGATTGGTCTGTTTATATTCTCTATTTCTTCCAGGTTCAGTCTCAGAAGGTTTTGCTTTTCTAAGAATTTGTCCATTTCTTCCAGGTTGTCCATTTTATTGGCATATAGTTGCCTGTAATCTCTCATGATCCTTTGTATTTCTGTAGTGTCAGTTGTTACTTCTCCTTTTTCATTTATAATTCTGTTGATTTGAGTTTTCCTTTTTTTCTTGACGAGTCTGGCTAATGGTTTATCAATTTTGTTTACCTTCTCAAAGAACCAGCTTTTAGTTTTATTGATCTTTGCTAGTGTTTCCTTCATTTCTTTTTCATTTATTTCTGATCTGATCTTTATGATTTCTTTCCTTCAGCTAACTTAGGGGTTTTTTGTTCTTCTTTCTCTAATTGCTTTAGGTGCAAGGTTACGTTGTTTATTTGAGATGTTTCTTGTTTCTTGAGGTAGTATTGTATTGCTATAAACTTCCCTCTTAGAAGTGCTTTTGCTGCATCCCACAGGTTTAGGATTATCATGTTTTCATTGTCATAGTTATTTTTTGATTTCCTTTTGATTTCTTCAGTGATCTCTTGGTTATTTAGTAGTGTATTGTTTAGCCCCCATGTCTTTGTATTTTTTACAGTTTTTTTCCTGTAATTGGTACCTAGTCTCATAGCGTTGTGGTCAGAAACAATACTTAATATGATTTCAATTTTCTTAAATTTACCAAGGCTTGATTTGTGACCCAAGATATGATCTATCCTGGAGAATGTTCCATGAGCACTTGAGAAGAAAGTGTATTCTGGTTTTTTTGGATGGAATGTCCTATAAATAAAGTCCATCTTGCTTAATGTCTCATTTAAAGCTTGTGTTTCCTTGTTTATTTTCATTTAGGTTGATCTGTCCATTGGTTAAAGTGGGGTGTTAAAGTCCCCTACTATGATTGTGTTACTGTTGATTTCCCCTATTATGGCTGTTAGCATTTTCCTTATGTATTGAGGTGCTCCTAAGTTGGGTGCATAAATATTTACAATTGTTATATATTCTTCTTGGATCGATCCCTTGATCATTATGTAGTGTCCTTCTTTGTCTCTTCTAATAGTCTTTATTTCAAAGTCTATTTTGTCTGATATGAGACTTGCTACTCCAGCTTTCTTTTGATTACCATTTGCATGGAATATCATTTTCCATCCTCTCACTTTCGGTCTGTATGTGTCCCTAGGTCTGAAGTGGGTCTCTTGTAGACAGCATATATATGGGTCTTGTTTTTGTATCCATTCAGCCAGTCTATGTCTTTTGGTTGGAGCATTTAATCCATTTACATTTAAGGTAATTATCGATATGTATGTTCCTATTACCATTTTCTTAATTGTTTTGGGTTTGTTATTGTAGGTCTTTTCCTTCTCTTGTGTTTCCTGCCTAGAGAAGTTCCTTTAGCATTTGTTGTAAAGCTGGTTTGGTGGTGCTGAATTCTCTTAGCTTTTGTTTGTCTGTAAAGGTTTTAATTTCTCTGTCGAATCTAAATGAGATCCTTGCTGGGTAGAATAATATTGGTTGTAGGTTTTTCCCTTTCATCACTTCAAATTTGTCTTGCCACTCCCTTCTAGCTTGCAGAATTTCTGCTGAGAGATCAGCTGTTAACCTTATGGGGATTCCGTTGTATGTTATTTGTTGCTTTTCTCTTGCTGCTTTTAATATTTTTTCTTTGTATTTAATTTTTGAAAGTTTGATTAATATGTGTCTTGACATGTTTCTCCTTGGATTTATCCTTATGGGACTCTCTGTGCTTCCTGGACCTGATTGACTATTTCCTTTCCCATATTAGGGAAGTTTTCAAATATAATCTCTTCAAATATTTTCTCAGTCCCCTTTTTTTTTAATCTTCTTCTGGGACCCCTATAATTTGAATGTTGGCATGCTTAATGTCGTCCCAGAGGTCTCTGAGACTGTCCTCAATTCTCATTCTTTTTTCTTTATCCTGCTCTATGGTAGTTTTCAGTATTTTATCTTCCAGGTCACTTATCCATTCTTCTGCCTCAGTTATTCTGCTATTGGTTCCTTCTAGAGAATTTTTAATTTCATTTATTGGGTTGTTCATCACTGTTCATTTGCTCTTTAGTTCTCTAGGTCCTTGTCAAATGTTTCTTGTATTTTCTCCATTCCTTTTCAAAGATTTTGGATCATCTTTTCTATTATTACTCTGAATTCTTTTCCAGGTAGACTGCCTATTTCCTCCTCATTTTTTAGGTCTGGTGGGTTTTTACCTTGCTCCTTCATCTGCAGTGTGTTCCTCTGTCTTCTCATTTTGCTTAACTTACTGTATTTGGTGTCTCCTTTTCGCAGGCTGCAGGTTCATAGTTCCCATTGTTTTTGGTGTCGGCCCCTAGTGGCTCAGGTTTGTTCAGTGGGTTGTGTAGGCTTCCTAGTGGAGGAGGCTAGTGCCTGTGTTCTGGTGGATGAGGCTGGATCTTGTCTTTCTGGTTGGCAGGTCCACATCTGGTGGTGTGTTTTGGGGTGTCTGTGGTCTTATTATGATTTTAGGCAGCCTCTCTGCTAATGGGTGGTGTTGTGTTCCTGTCTTGCTGGTTGTTTGGCATAGGGTGTCCAGCACTATATCTTGCTGGTCGTTGAGTGGAGCTGCATCTTAGCATTGAGACTGAGATCTCTGGGGAGCTCTCACTGACTCATATTACGTGGGGCCAGGAGGTCTCTGGTGGTCCAATGTTCTGAACTCGGCTGTCCCACCTCAGAGACTCAGGCCTGACACCTGGATGGAGCACCAAGGCCCTGTCAGCCACACAGCTGAAGAAGGGGATCAAATTTCTCAACAGATGTAGCTACACACATTTGTATAATTTGTCGCTCTGCAATTAAGGCAGTTTCTCCAGAGCTGCACTAATCACTGCACCTGTGAACTGCTGGTATTGGAGGGTCTCCTGTGGAGGTGTGGGGTGGCTCTGGCTCACTGTGGGGACAAAGACACTAGTGGCAGTAGTTCTGGGGAGTACTTATTGGTATGAGCCCTCCTGGAGACTGCCATTTTCTCACCTGCTGTATTAATTTCTATCACACCCTAACAACCACAAATTCAGCAGCTTAAAACAACCATTCTATAAGTAAGAAGTCCAGGATGCCTTGACTGGTTTCTCTGTTCCAGGTATCACAGGGCTAAAATCAAAATGTTGGCATGTTAAGCTCCTATAGGAGGCTCTCAGAAGAATCCCCTTCCAAGTTCATTCAGGTTGTTGGCAGAATCCAGTTCCTCGCTGCTGTAGAACTGAGGTCCCCAGTTCCTTCCTGGCTCCTGGCTAAAAGCCACCCTTAGCTCTTGAAGCCTCTTTCTCCTCTTTGCTCAAGGGCTCCTGCATATCAGAGCCAGGGACAGTGTATCAAATCCTTCTCATGCTTGGAATCTCTCTGACATCACCTCTTGCAGCATCTCCTCTGTTTTCCTTTTCTACCACATCTCTGACTGACTCTTCTGCCTTCTCTTTTGCTTTAAAGGGCTCATGTTATTACCCTGGGTTTACCTGGATAATCCAGTATAATCTCCTTACTTTAAGGTCCGTAACCTTAAATACAACTGAAAGTCCTTTATGATGTGCAAAATAACATATTAAACAGGATCTGGGGATTAAAGTGTGGACATCTTTGGGAGGAAGGACATTATTTGAACAGCCACAGTTATTCCCAATCATTTTTTAATATAGTAACGTGAAAAACAGCTTGCTTTTACTGCAGAAACTAGGAGTGGGCTTGTGCACCTTATCTTTAGCCTAGACTTCTATCCCATTTGGTCTTACTCCAATTTTGTTCTTGACTCACTTTGTGGTCTCAAGAAAATAGAATATTCATAGCCTACCCCTCCTAATTTCATCTGTATCATCACAGATATTATTGCCTGAAACATGTGCTTCTAAATCCACTGAGTTACTACATGCTAACAGTAACATGACGTGAAAAAGTATTTCTGGTATATAAAACTACATTTCTATAGCTACAAACCCCTCCAACCAAATGCATTTTATATGCTTAGTTTTGACTTAATTCAACACAATTCACTCTAGTCAGTTCTACTGGTCAGATAATACACCCTCTTTAAACATTAAGAACAATATTTCACTATTACCTAGGCACTGTGTTAAAATAGATTATGCAACTTTGCTTTCAAAGAGCAAATATGTTTAAGAAGTTACTTGCATATTGGTTTACTCATTCTAATTTAGTTCAAAAGTCATCCTTGTAACTTATTTTTACTTGAAGATTTATGGAGAAAAAAATCACCCAAACTACTTGGTAATTTATGCAGTTGTGCTGTCAAAATCTGACGTACTTTCAACTTCCAAAGCACGTATGTTCTTGTGCTGTTTTCCACAAAATCCAGCATCAAATAAAGACAACAGTAATTTTGACTTGATTGCACTATAATTATTTAAATATCCTTAATTTTATGCTCTGGCCTAATTTACATATTTGTTGTTATCATTAAAAGCGATTATTATAGATAATGTACCTAAAGTATTTCCATTAATTGGAAAATGCAGTTCTTGAACAATAATAATCATAACAAAAACAACTCAGTATGAAGGCCACTATGGCAATGTAGCTGTACTTATTATCAACATGAATCATGACTGAGTACCATCATCTCAGATTTAGTGGTCCCCTTCCAACTTCACATGATCACTCCACAGTGGATATGACCACTGCTTGACCAGGGACCATGTCAGTAAGCCAAGTCATCCTTCCTGACACCATGTAAGTAAGGCAAATTCTCAGATGGAGATCAATACCTTAAAAACACCCACTTCTGCTGAAGCAGGGATCTGCTTACTGCAGCTGCTCAGCAGGGCTCTGCACCTCTTATCAATCAAGGAGGAGCTGCAACATTTCCTGCCCTCTGCAGGAAACAGAGTTTTTAGCTGAGATTTATCAGCAGGGATTCTAGCAGTTCCACCAGATAAGAAAAAAATTCAGGGTCAAGGAAAAGGTGAAAAGGAAGGCAAAAGAGGAGACAGGAGTACAAATAAGGAATTAGAGACACTTTATCATAGACCTCTTTGCAGCACATTACATGAGGTTTCAGCAGGAAGCTTCTGAGGGGATTGGAGAATCTTTCAATATTAGGCATAAAAAACACTTCAGAAAAATATTGTCCCTTATAGGAAAAGAAGCTTTAAATAGGAGGAAGTATAAAAATTCTTTAAATGCTAAACATTTTATTAACTTTGATTTTTACCAAGAGGTCATTTATTCTCTGAACATAAAAGCAGCCAAAACCTGAACTAACACTGCTGTTATAAAAGTGGAATATATCTAGTTAAAGATTATCAAGTTGCTTTCATTCAATTCTAACTTAAATTTTAGGGTAATTAAACAATTGGATTAAGTCATTATCAAACTTTTGAAAGCCTAGAGAATATTGTGACAGCGCCCAAACCCTAGGAAAGTAGAAACATAATAATGCCTGTCTTTCAAAGTGAAAAAAATGCCAGCGGGGAAAAAAAAAAAAAAAAGGATTATATGGTTCTAATAGAAGTTTAGAATTGTCCACCAATTTATTAAACTTAATGTTTTTATCATCTCATTCTTCTTTTCTGAAATAGGTAGGTATATCTTTTTTCTAAAGAAAAAGATTTTTATATTACTTAAAAGGTAAAAATTTAGTTAGATAAAACGTATCTAGAAAGCCAAGTGATATGTTGAAACAAGAAATTATGCCACAGCTCTGATTCCCAGCTCTGACAGTTATCAAACACTACTACTAACTTAGGGTGACAATAATATGTTATAAAACTTAAGCTCTGAAAAAAAAAGCAATTTCAGATCTACCTAAGAAGAATAAAATATTATTTTTTAAAGGGAAATATATGTGAATTACAGTGGAAGAATTAAAAAATAATTTAACTTCTAACCATGATCTTAACTCTACTCACATTGCTCAAACACAACCTGTCAATGAAATCTGAGTCAGTACTGCTATATTGTACCCAGTGGTCATAACACACTCTTCTATGACCCACAATAAACTCAAGGTATTGAATATAGTCAACACAGTGACTTCACAACCCATATATCACAGAGGGAAAAAAATGTCCTATAAGCTATGAGACAATTCACAAAGATGTCAGAAAATCTTAGAGAACCTAACCACCCCATCAGGGATGTAGGATTTACAGTCAGGACACACCTACTACCCTCTCCCTATCACTACTAAAAAGAAAAAGTAAAAGACAGAGTGACAGAAAGGTAGAAAGAAAAACAAAACAAAAAAAGCTTCCAACCTTATAAAAGAGGGGGGTTTCTTCACTTGGTTAATAAAAAAGAATACCCTGCCAAGTTTCCAGTGTTCATTTCATCATTTAATTTCACACAAAGCAGATCTTAACTTTGCATAAATTCTGTAATTTCTAGCCTATAGCTGGAAGAAACAGGACCCCCTGCCAAACATCAGCCCAGGAAAGTTGGATTTGCCTGAGTGTCAGCATGAACAACACAGCTGAAACTTAATATTAAATCTGGCCTCTTCTCTGATCCTTAAAAATCATGTGGGTCAGGTGAAGTCACTTTGAAATTGCTGAAAGCAAGATTTCATTCACCATGAAACAGAAGTTATGTTAGAAGAAGGGGAAATGAGGAAGCCACGAAAAATTTGTTGAAGGCCAAATAAATTTTTTGTACTAGCAACATATTAAAGAGCCCAACTGATTTGAGAGCATAAAGAATCTACTTTAATCTTGTCTTTTCATAGGAATAAGCCCTTCAGAGATATTATTTCCTGAGTGTTTACGCTGAGCTGCCAAGAAACAACCAAAGGAAGAGGAAGGCTAGATAAAAAACAAGAAGAAAGTCAAGGAGATGCCAGTGCTGGCTAATTTCAACCTCAAATGTTGGATTCACTATGAGAAAGTGTCTGAATATGTTTTGTCTTCCTCGTAAATATTTATGTATACTAATCCACTTCTTCACAGCATCTGTTCCCTAGTCAATTCTGTAAACTTTCCCTGGGTGTCCTTAGGAGAGCATTCCTCCCTTTTTTTCTGGAGGGTTCCAATGCCTGACTGTCATTCTTACATTTGATCACAACAAGTATACAGTAGCTAAATCTGTTTACAACAATTGGACGTATTAGAACCAGTGGGCCCTTTAATCGTAAATTATTCCCCTGTTTCTGCACAAAACATGCCCAGTACAAACTAAAGTGTCAAGACGCCTCATCCAGAGAGTGACATGGCAACACCGGTTGCTCTGACCTCTGCCCCACCACAAGAAGACCAACTAGCAACTATGCATAGATAAGACACCACTGTGAAAATTCTAGAATGGGAGGCGGGGGGCAGAGAGAGAGGCTGAAGCACGCCCCTGGACCACAGCGACCTGGAGGACCACACAGGAAGGTAAGAAGAGCGGCTACCCTCTGACCGCGTCCACCTTCCCTGAGGCTGGCGCGGCACAGCGTCTTTCCGCGCTGGGGAGAGGGCTGACCTGGGTCCGCCGCTCCTCCGGTGGGGAAGACAGAGCCCAGGCTGGACTTGCAGCTCCCCCAGCCTGTGCAGCAGCTCCCGGGAGGCCCAGTTGGGTCTCGCCTCCCAGAGATCACTGGGGAGATCTGCGGGGCTTAACCACTGAGGGGCTGACAGACACATAGATGGCGGATGACTTACAGCAACCAACGCTCGGATCCTGGCTGACCGCAATCCTCCCCACAGCCGCGGAGCCCAGCCGGTAGCCCTTCTCTGGCCAGGGAGCTCAGTGGGCAGTTCTGCCTGATTCAAGTCACCAAGCAGCAAGCCCGCTTCATGACCCCACTCAGGGAGGGAACTGAATTCACAGCCCCGCTTCACCGCCGACTCTAGCGTCGCATCTCGCGAGAGGAGGAAACCCGAGCAGAGGCTCTGATCAGCTGCGGAGCCCACCCTACAGTCCTGCTGCTGCCAGGCACCCGGCCAGCAGTCCTGCCCAACTGTTAAGTATAGCCTGTGGCCCCCCATAACCAAGCAGCCTGAACAGTGACCCTGGGCAGCGCAGACCATAACCCCTCCCAGCAGCAGAGCCCAGCCCAGGCTTTGCCCAATTGCTGAACGCAGGCTATATTCTCGCCCAGGCAGAAAGCTCAGCCAGTGACTCTACCCAATCGTGGAGCAAAGCTGGCAGCCCCAACTGATAAGGGAACCTAGACAGCAACCCCGTCTGACCGTGGAGCACAGTCTCAAGTCCCACCCAACTGCAGGATACACCTGGAGGCCCCACCGAACCAGAGAGCCTGACCAGTGACCTTGCCCAACAGAGGAGCACGGTCAGCAGTCAACCTGATCGTGAAGCCCAGCCCAACTTCAGGGCATCGTCTGCATCCCTGCCAGATCTCAGAGCACACCTGAATGTCTTATCCAACCTCAAAGCCCCGCCTTTGGTCCCACCTGAACACCAAGGACATCCAGCAGCACCATCAGGTTGGGGATCACAGTCTAAGACTCCACCTGACTAGGAGCGATTTCAGAGCCAGCCTGTAGCCCTGCCTAATTGAAGAGTCCAACCAGTGACACCACCCTGCAAGGGAAAGCAGCCAGCAAACTGGACTTACCAGAGGTGCAGAACCCAGCTAGTGGCCCCAGCTGACTGCAGAGCACAGCCAGCAGCCCCCACAATTAGGGAGCCCACCCAGCAACCCTGTTTGAACATGGAACCCAGCCAGTGGCATCCCCTGACCTCAGAGCATGGGCAGTAGCTTTGCCCAAATGGAGACTCTGAAAGTGAGCCCCACTTGCCCAAGGACACTACTAGCTGACCCATCCAGTACTCCAAGCTGAGCTGACTGGTAAAGGACTATCCCTGCCAAAGCGAATCTATAAAGTCTGGAAGAAAAGACCGCTTACTCAAATGTGCAGATACCAATGCAAGCATTTGACAAAATTCAATACCTACTTATGACAAAAACTCTCAACAAATTGAATCTAAAGGAATGTACCTCAACATAGTAAAGCCATATATGACAAGCCCACAGCTAACATCACATTCAAGAGTGAAAGATTGAAAGCTTTTCCTCTAAGATCAAGAATAAGACAAGGTGCCCACTTTCACTACTGCTATTCCATATAGTACTGGAAGTTCTAGCCAGAGCAATTAGGCAGAAAAAAAAAAAAAAGAGAGAGAGAGAGAAAGAAAAAGCATCCAAATCAGAATGGAAGAAGAAAAATTGTCTCTGTTTGCAGATTTCATGATCTTACATGTAGAAAATCCTAAAAACTCCACCTAAAACTCTTAGAACTAGTCAACAAATTAAGTAAAGTTGCAGGATACAAAATCAACACACAAAAATCAGTGGTATTTCTAGAGCTGGCCCTCTGTATCTGTAGATGGAGAACCTGAGGATAAGGAGGGCCAACTGTACTACACCATTTTATATAAGGGAATGGAGCATCCTTGAATTTTGGTATCTACGAGGGTCCTGGAACCAATCCCCCACAGATACCGAGGGAAAACTTTGCTAACAACAAATTATCTGATAAAGAAATAAAGAAAACAATCCTATTTACTGTAGGGATTTAGAGACAAACAATAAAATACTTAGGAATAAATTTCACCAAGGGGGTGAGGATCTGTACACTGAAAACTATCAGAGGTTGATGAAAGAAATAGAAGACCAAATTAAATGGGACAGTGTCCCATGTTCATGAATTGGAAGAATTATTATTGTTCAGATGTCCATACTATCAGAAGTAATCTATAGATTCAATGCAATCCTTACCAAATTCCAATAGCATTTTTCACAAAAATAGAAAAAGCAATCCTAAAATTCATATGGAACCACAAAAGATTCCAAAAACCCAAAGCAGTCCTGAGAAAGAACAAAGCTGGAGGCATCATACTTCTTGTTTCAAACTATATTACAAAGCTATAGTAATGAAAATAATATGATATTGGCATAAAGACATAGGCCAATGGAACAGAATTAAGAGCCCAGAAATAAACTCATGCATATACGGTCAACTAATATTTGAAAAGGGAGCCAAGAATATTCAATGGAGAAAAGATAGTCTCTCCAATAAATGATTTTGGAAAAACTTGATATTCACATGAAAAAGAATGAAGCATATCATACCACTCACAATAATTAACTTGAAGTGGATTAAAGACTTAAATGTAAGACCTGAAACCAAAAAACTCCTAGATGAAAATATAGGGGGAAAGCTGCTTGACATTGGTCTTGGCAACAATTTAATGGAAATGACGCACAAAGCACAAGCAACAAAACCAAAAAAACCAAGTGGGACTACATCAAACTAAAAAGCTCCTGTACAGCATATGAAAGGCACCCTACAGAATTAGAGAAAATATTTGCAAACTACATATCTGATAAGGAGTTAGTATCAAAAACATGTAAGAAACTCATACAACCCAATAGCAGAAAAACCAATAATCCAATTAAAAAATGCACAGAAGATCTGAATTGACATTTTTCCAAAGGAGATATTCAAATGACTAACAGTTACATGAAAAGGTTCTCAACATCACTCATCATTACGGAAATGCAAATCAAAACCACAACGTATCACCTCACATGTGTTAGAAAGGCCATGATTAAAAAAAAAAGAGATAATAAGTGTCAGTGAGGAATTGGAGAAAAGGGAACACTTGTGCACTGCTGGTAGGAATGTAAATTGGTGCAACCACTATGAAAGTATGGAGAGTCCCCCCAAAATTAAAAATAGAACTACCATATGATCCAGCAAATCTACTTCTGGGCATATAGCCAAAGGAAATGAAAAAAGGATCTTGAAAAGATATCTGCACTCCCATGTTCATTGCAGCATTATTTACAATAGCCATGACATGGAAACTACCTAAGTATCCATCAATAGATGAATGATTAAAGAATATATGACATATATCATATATTATTATTATTATTCAGCCATATATTATTATTATTCAGCCATAAAAAGAAGGAAATCTTGCCATGGATGAACCTTGAGGGCATTATGCTAAGTGAAATAAATCAGACAGAAAGAGACAAATACTGTACGATCTCACTTATATGTGAAATCTAAAAACGTGGAAACAGTACAGATTGGTGGTTGCCAGGGACAGGGGTTGAGGGTGAAGGGTAGAGGAAATGGGTGAAGGTGGTGAAAGGATACACACTTCCAGTGAAAAGATGATTACATTCTGGGGATCTAATGTACAGCATGGTGACTGTAGTTAACAATACTGTGTGGCAGACCTACTAGAGAATGGACTTGAGGACACGGGGAGGGGGAAGGGGAAGCTGGGACAAAGTGAGAGAGTGGCATGGACTTATATACACTACCAAATGTAAAATAGATAGCTAGTGGGAAGCAGCCGCATAGCACAGGGAGATCAGCTCGGTGCTTTGTGACCATCTAGAGGGGTGGGATAGGGAGGGTGGGAGGGAGGGAGACGCAAGAGGGAAGAGATATGGGGACATATGTATATGTATAGCTGATTCACTTTGTTATAAAGCAGAAACTAACACACCATTGTAAAGCAATTATACTCCAATAAAGATGTTTAAAAATAAAAACAAAACAATACTGTGTGGTATATATTTAAACTTGCTAAGAGAGTAGATTTTAAAAGTTGTCAGCACACAAAAAAATTGTAACTATGTGAGGTGATGAGTGTACTACCTGACCTTACTGTGGTAATCATTTTGCAATATATACATATATGAAATCGTTAGGTCATGTACCGTAAAATTAAACAATGTTGTATTTCAATTACATCCCAATAAGGCTAGGAAAATATTTCTTCCACCCAATTTTACAACAAAAAATAATGAATCATGTGTGAAAAAGCGTTCATTGTGGCTTTAGAGGATAAACTAGTTTTGGGAAACCTAATCAAATGAACTCCCAAAAACAGGATTAGGAGAAAGATATGCAATTGCAAAATATGCAATCAGTAATTCTCTAAGAGTAGAGTCCATTTTTAATGTGGTATCTAACATCTACTGTAAAAGATGTTGGGCTAAATACATTTTTAACTATTTTTCCTAATTTCCTTCAAAGCATTTAGATGTGAGGATCGAAATGAGGAAAAAATATACTCAATTATCGTTCCGATGTTCATGCTTTGTAATCTCTCGGCCTTTTGAAATCCCATAGTGTTTTACTATCTCAGCGGGTTTACAAGCGTCACTTCAGATTTACATTTTCCAGAATATTTTCTGCTTCTCCTTCTGAGTTGTTATGAAATTCTTTGCCATTACCCTGTTAATTTTAAGGTTAATTAGAGATCACATCTTTCTGAGGGTCTGGCAAAATACACATGTGTCACCAGGGCAACTAGCCCACAGGTTGTTATATGCACATATAGCTTTTTCAGGCTATGGGGGAAGTAGAGAATTCAACCATTCAGCTTCCACAGCTCTAAGTTCAGTTGAGTCTAATTTGATCTCTAGAGTATTATACAGAGAAACACTGAGAAGAAAATTCCAATAAATTAAAACTATGATCACAGTAGGTTAATCACTCAGTTAAGTTTGAAAATATTAATCAGAGCCTTGCAGCAGTGGTTATACAATGCTTACACATCCTCAGTTATGAGTCCATGTTCATGTGTCCCTTGAAGATAGAGATCATGTTGTTCCAATTTTTGTATCCCCAAATCCCTCCCAAAGCCAGGCACACTATAAGTACTCAACACTTACTTGCACTAACAAGTACACAAGGGGGCCTTCTAAGTAAGGCTCATCTCTAGCAGAATGTGCAGGGAATGAGATATTAGGGGGGTGGGAAAAAGCATTAGGTGTAAGGTGCTAACTAACCATAGACTGTGGAGACAGATTACCCAGCTCACAGTAACCCCCAGGGGCCACTTCTGGTGAATGGCTACCCATCACCTAGTCCCTTCCTTTGAACAACAACATTTTCCCACCCAAAGCATGCAATCTGAAAGGGAACTAACCTCGTCTCTGTGGCCACACAGTACTTGGCTGAAGCCTAAGTCTGTGACAAATCAGAGTCCAGCCCTAGTACTTTTCAAACTGAGAATGAAGGGAAGAGCTTTTTCTTGCTTTCACCTTTTACAGTGGAAGAGAATGAAATCAGCAACTACAGAGAAACAAAGACAAAAGTTAAGAGAAAAGTAGTGGGATAGCTTCTAAATCTGATCATCTTCAATTACACCCCTGCCCTTCCAATTTTATGAACCAATAAATTCACCTCTTGGCCCAGTTCATTCAAATTGAGTTTCTATCACCTGTCCTCCAGAAAGCTCTAACTTATAAAATGAGTGATCCTGCCTCCTGAGAAAATGGATCACCTGTGTCTCCCCAAGGGGAAGTGCTCAGGCTGGGAGAAGGGGTGTGGTAAGACAGGGGACTGTGTTTGAAAAAAATCACCTGTTGCTGCTTGATTGGAATATGTTCTCTTTTTGATAATAAATGCCCCAGTGTGAGCCAGAAATTGTCGATATTTATCCCACCCCCCAAAAAACACATGTATAATTTCCTCACCAGAAACATCAGCTTCTTACAAACAAGGCATCTGAGTCAGCTGAGAAAGTTACCCTGTAATCCTTTGTCACTTCCCTGGGAAAAACGAGAACCCATGGGGCAGGCTAGAATTCCTGTAGGTTAAATTGGCCCAATTATCTATCCTAGGCCTTAGTGGTTATTCTCCCAAACTATGACAGGTACTCATCCCATCATCAGCACCTACTTGAGTGAGACCTTGATTCCATTCTACCTTCTTCAACAAATAGTATTACCCAATCGGCCTCCACTGTGTGATTTCTCCTCAACTCTCTCCAGCCTGGTTTGCCTTCACACTCCATTGCTCTTTCCCCAAGTTAATATATTAACTCTCTGCATCTATTAGCACCTCCATTTTGCCCTGCCCCTCCTCAGGTAACGATTTATTTTCCAGCCAACTTTATGTCAGCATTGATATACAATAAGCAATTAATCCTTCAAGATTAGACAAAGAAAAAAAAAAGTAGCATTTTTTTCCTTCTCCAGAATGCTATCTGGAATATAAAAACACTAAATAACTACCATTTACTAAAGGACAAATACTACATACATGCCTTGTAGTATTTCCCCCTTGTCCTCTCAACAGCCTTGGAAGATAAAGATTTTAAGACCCACAGAAGAGAAAATGAGAAACCAAGGGGTAAAGTAACTCAACAGCTATTTTGTCCAAGTGACTATCAGGTTCTTGGCACTATACACACATAGTTACCTCATAACCTCATATAATGTTTGCAACCCACCAACAAATGAGGGATGATGACCCGTCTTATAAATAGGGAAAGTGGTGCTTAGAGCAGTCAGACACCTGGCCCAAAGTCAAAGCTATTAAGTAGTGGGGCCAGGATGGAGATGCAGGTCTCTCCCACCCTGGGGGCCTCCCTCTTTCCACTGCTCAGTGTTACTTCTCCACGAACTTTGTTTAGTTCAACTGCTACATAAGCATGGATCGATAGCGGTCACACACTCCTTTAATCTTTCTTTTGGGCCATAATAGTCTATTTTCATGGGGAGAATAGCCTTTATTTTAAAAATTAAGCTCCATGTGGGCTTTAGGACCTTTTATTCTAAAAGGAAGTTTTGGTAGGGGTAAGGATGGGTGAGACATACTAACATTCGTTCATTTCAGAGCTATGACACCTTAGTTACCTGTTTGTGTTATACTAAAATGTATGCTTTCCACATTTTAGACTATATAAAATCAGCATGGATCATATAATCTAGTTCCAAAGGATATTTGCCTATTATCACTCAGAGGATAAATTAAAATAGTCCCAATACATGTCCTAAGCCATGCGTGTGATAAATGTTTTTTTCTGATTATCACCCTCAGTTGAATTTTTTGGTATTACTAGCACCACAACATTTTTAATTTTAATTGGATCCCTAATTGCTGTCACACTACCTTCAACTTGCACATGATGCAGCAGTAAAATAGAAGTCATTTTTTTAATGTAGAAGATAGTCACACACCAGGACTTCAATTAAAGGAAGTAAACATTTCTAACTCTTATGAAATATATCATAGTACATTGAAAGGCAGGAGAAATTCGTTTGCATCACCAGGATACCATATGCCAAAACTGATTGAGAACAATGTTTAGATTCTGGGTATGAAGAGGGCTTAGTCTCACACTTGAATGGTGATACTGAAAAAACAAAATAGGTGTTGTTACTATTGGTGGTTAATTTGATTTTATTTTATTTTGAACATCTGAGAACATTTGAGTAAAATGCATAAACAATGTGTGGACTTTGTAACATTTCCATTTTCACTGGTGTGTTTATTTTATTTTATTGCTGGGTTTTACTTCATAATTTAGTCCATATGTTATAGAATATCACGATAGGATCATAATGAAACTACAGGAGAACTACTATAAGCTAAGGACACTGGACATGGAACTGGATGCAAAGACCAATGAGATTTTATGTTGTCTTGCTTTTAGAGAACGGGTGCATCAGGTTTCATTTGTTTAAGTCTGTTGGATTAAATTAGGTTGGAGCGTTTGTCTGTTGCTATTGTTAATCTTATTTGGAAGTTCAAAAAAAAGAGGGTATATTAATGTTGCACAGTCAGGGGGAAAATTTAGTGGGCATTTTTCATGCTTAGGGGTCACTAGTACGTTTTTTTTGTTTTGTTTTGTTTTGTTTGCGGTACGCGGGTCTCTCACCGTCGTGGCCTCTCCCGTTGCGGAGCACAGGCTCCGGACGCGCAGGCTCAGCGGCCATGGCCCACGGGCCCAGCCGCTCCGCGGCATGTGGGATCCTCCCGGACCGGGGCAGGAACCCGTGTCCCCTCCATCGGCAGGCAGACTCTCAACCACTGCGCCACCAGGGAAGCCCCACTAGTACGTTTTAAAGCTCTTCTTATGTTTGGAGAATTTGCCATATTCTGAGTCCATGCCAGGAACTCATTTTTCCAGTTTCCCCTGCAGTCAGGGTAAAGGCCTAGGATTTGGCTATGACACTCAGAATCAGTATTGCAAATCTTCAATTCAGTTGCAATATGAAGAAACAGGCATCTCACAGGATCTGTCCTAGTAAGGTGAGAGCAGCCACATTTAGCTGTCAGAAGTAGCAGTGACAGAGGTTTAGTAATAGACGTTGCACTATCTGTGCCTAGAGGGAGCCATGGGGTCTCTAAGAGAGCAAACCTATAGTATGACGTGGGTGTTATTTCCAACTGTGTAGCATCCGAGTCTGATTCTCTGTCTCTCTAAGATATTCTATGAGCTACGTGATATCTTCAGTGAATTATTCTTCTGCTTAAATTAGCTATGTGTCCTTACATGGGATCCCAAGGATATAGAGCCTAAAACAAAAGCTGATGTACTACCAATTTATTATTTGTGCCCTTGTGATGATGAAGTTAGTATGACTGCAACTTTTCAGCATATTAAAAAGGAGAGACTAAAAAAGTTAGCATTGTTTTTTCTATTTGTGCAGTGGAGCTGCAGTAAATTCTTTTTCCTAGATTTTTCTCAATATTCTTCAAATTATTCTACATTTCTTTCGTATTAAACATGTATTTCTTTCAAAATTTTAAAGAAATATATTTTTAAATATTAAAATGAAAGGAAATCAAGTCCTTGACATTTGCAAGAAGGGAAACGCAGAACACAACCAACCTTAGATGACAACTCATTCTGGGGATTAACCGTAAAAAAGCTTCGTACAATTTGCCAGCATCTGGATGTGTGAATGAATAAGAAAATGGATAAATGAATGGATGGATGGATTATATGGGTGAGTATTCCAATAGCGGACTTTTTTTCACAGAGTTAATTATCAGAGTGAGACACGTATTCCAGGAGAGCAATTCCCTTTCCGTGGAGTCCCCTCTCTCATTCCTCTCCAAGAAAGGTAACGACTCCCCATTGCTTGCAGCCAACAGAGGGATCGTTCCCACCAAGTTTTTCTCCACCCACATACAGAAACCACACACACATGGCCAGGAACCAAGAAATAGCAATAACGGACTGAAATTCCCTTTAACAGGGATGAATACTTTAGTAACTTGCAGAACCCTGAACTTGATATTATACCATTGCCTTCACCTTATCCACCACTGTTACTGAGCCAGCACTGAGGAAGGAATTTTTCCCACTATTCTTTGTGCCTTCACCAACTATATAAATACATATTTTATAAAGGAAAGTGTTGATAAAGATATCAATACTATTATATTGAAAATGCTATATATTTGTAAATTTTACCTTGAAAAGATTTTACGTCACAAAAGGTGCAAATCATATAAGTAACAAATACTGTAGTTCATGATAACACAAAGGGTACAAATAAGATGCTGAACAATAGAATCAATTTCTTTCCGTTCAGAGTACTGTTTTTATTTTTTTTCCAAGGGAAACAGATTCATATGGTGTTTTATAAGTTAAGAAATTTTGAGTGGGGTGGATTCAATAAAACTTCATTTAAAATCAAATTTACACATGGAAACCCTCTGACTTTCTGTGGATTAACATTGGTATAATATCAGGCGAAAGAGTACACTGGGCTATAATTTTAAGACCTTTCAATACCTTTGGCAGTTATCAAATAATAGCATATTTAAAGGTAATTCAACTTACTTGAATCAAGAGATGAACTCGAAAATAACATAACGGCAACCTTTGGAAAAATACTTTTTAAATGCTACCCTTTACTAGGACGTAGAATTCAAAAAAGAAATACTAAGCTAATTCTATAAAACATGGTCTAAAGCAACATAAAATTCTCCTAAGCAGAGAGGTTAGAAAAAAAAGAGAGAGAGAGAGAGAAGAGAAGGGGAAAGAGAAAAGGGAAAATGGTAGGAAGGAGGGAGGGACGGAGGAAGGAAGGGAGGAAAGGAAAGGAAATCCTGAAGTGATATGACCTAAGCAGCTCCTCAAAGAACAGTCTTTCAATAGGTATTTATTAAGGTACCTCAGAATATATAGAACTGTATAAAGTATTTGTATTGCATATTAAATAAAAGATACAGGCTCTGTCTTTAAGAATTTTACAATCCAATAGAAGGAATAAACACTATGGCACATAGTTCAATAAAAGTGTGTGTCTGTCTGTGTGTGTGTGTGTGTGTGTGTGTGTGTGTGTGTGTGTGTGTGTGTGTGTGAAGAGGGAAGATTCCCACCCCCTGCTCTTCACCAATCCATGCCTGAAAAGAAAATGACGAAAGAGGATGATATTCTTATAGCCCTCATGAGTTGTCCACCCTGAAATGGGTCATGTACCCACCTGTGATGACAGCTATGCCATGAACCACTGCTCACTTTCTTGCTGCCTGGGAATTCCTGAACACAGCATCCTTGGGAGCTGCTACTCCATCTGCATGGACCCCAGCCCTGTCTGAATGACAGGCATACCATACTTCCAACTGAGCCTATTCATTTATTCTCCACAAATTCACTACACACAACTGTATAAACGAATCAGAATTTACCGGAGTTTGGTTAATTAAAGGAAATTCAGATATAGATGTTGAAACTATTTTAAGTGAATGCTAACCATGACTTCTCCCATAATATCCAGGAAAATGTATGCAAGATGTCACACACTCAAGTCCTCAGTTCTCTGTCTTGCTCCTTTGTTATGTGGTCTTTCAGGAAACTTCCACCTAACACCTACAGGATGTAATCTCATTCTATGATCCATTCTTTTCTTTCAAGATGTTCATTTTTCCCAGTGAATCCATTAAAAAGTCCTGTTGCTCCAACAGGACAATTCATGATGATCTTCGACAACCCAAGTCCCCCAAAACAGTCCAGGATCAGTTTGGGCTCTCCAGGTTTGGTTTTCTATGCAGGTCCCTCCCAGTGCAAGTTACACACAGATTTACACACACACGACACAACACATATAAACACATCTTTCAAAGGAAAAGATTAATTTTTAAAGACAAAACATTCTAATCCTATATGGAGGGGGAAAAAGAGTTTTCTTCATTTAAAACTCCCCCCCTCCGCAATAGAGTTTCTGATTTACATTATTATACAGAATCATATTTATTCCTTTCACTCCTCTCTACTCTCTCATTGGTCAGCCAAGGGCCTTATTACTAAAAGTGATAATCTCTAAATATCTGTCTTCCCTTAATCCTAAAGGCCTAAGTAATACCTTGCTATTACTACTTGCAAGAGCTCTTACAAGAATCTTTTATATTCTCCGTAATGGTATATCTGAGGCTATCTAGTGGGGGAAATCCTTGTTTCTTCAATTTTTCAATTTTATACATATGCACATACGCACATACACACAAACATATGCATACACATTCACACACCACTGTGAGAAGGATTTCCAAAAAATGACATGAGTCAAAGATTTTGTGAGAGGTTTGAAAAGAAAGTTGAATTATTTGTGGCATAGTTTTTTGAGGGAGTCAACTAAGCTTGTCTTAAAATTTAAAGAGGGAGACATGCAATATTTTGGACAAGAAGAGGAAATGTTTCACTTCTATGGATGATTGTAGCAACAAAAGTGTGAACATTTCAAAAAGTTAAGCTTGCCAGATATATAGGATGAGGCTGTGGAACTCTGTTTTTTGTATTTTATAAATATAATATTAGCAAATGGTATATTGAACAAGTAGAAAAATAACTTTGAAGATAACAGTCTTGTGTTGATTTATAGAGATATGAAGGAGAAAAAATAATAAATTATAATTTATCATGGTATCTTTTCAGTCATCATGCTATGAATGTTTTAATTCAGAATTTTCTATATTTCTATTACAATTTAATTTCAAAAGTTTAAACTAAAAATTTTTTGATTTAAAAAAATTTTGAGATTTTTAAAGTTTTTAATTTATTTATTTTTAAATAAATTTATTTTTTAATTTATTTATTTTTGGCTGTGTTGGGATCTTCATTGCTGCACGCAGGCTTTCTCTAGTTGCCGCAAGAGGGGGCTACTCATCATTGCGGTGCACAGGCTTCTCATTGCAGTGGCTTCTCTTGTTGTGAAGCACAGGCTCTAGGCACGTGGGCTTTAGTAGTTGTGGCACGTGAGCTCAGTAGTTGTGGCTCACAGGCTCTAGAGCGCAGGCTCAGTAGTTGTGGTGCACGGGCTTAGTTGCTCTCCGGCATGTGGGATCTTCCTGGACCAGGGCTTGAACCTGTGTCCCCTGCATTTGCAGGCGGATTCTTAACAACTGTGCTACCAGGGAAGTCCCTTTATTTATTTTTAATGTTATAATATGAAGTTGATTCACTGAAAATATCAAGACTGATAAATCTCTAGTCAGACTGATCAAAAAAAAAGGAAAAGATACAATTTTCCAATATCAGGAATGACAAAGGGAGTATCACTCAAGAAATTCCAGACATTAAAAGAATAATAAAGTAAAATTATAAACAACTTAGGCCAATGCACTCAACAACTTAGAGGAGGAAACTGACTGCAAAGGGGCACTACAGAAAGTTTGGGGTGCTGGAAATAATCTATATCATTATTGTGGTGGTTGTTACACAAATATAACCATTTGTTAAGATTCAACAACCTTATACAATTAAATGTTGAATTTTACTTTATGTAAATTATACCTTAATAAAGCAGAGAAAAATCATATCTAGAGTTACAGTAGTGCTTTTGTCAAAACTGGCATAAAATGTTGTTTATTTTCCATTTCTATAGTGAACAACTCTTATTTTCTGGCTCCATCCCATTCTTCTGAGAATATCATTCCAAATATGTTCTTCTAGGAACTGTCCCTTCTCATATTCCATCCTTTTGGTTTCTACAGGAACTACTCTGCCACCTTTGATGGGTCTAGGAGCTGACCCAAGCTGGGTCAATTAGTCCTTTTCCACGAGATTCAGCTTACCTCTTTGTAGCACCTGAAGCTTTAATACATTAATTTTGGAAGCTGTTAGTAGCCCTATGAACCAGAACAATGAAAGGAATCTGGTTTGATGAGAGAAAAATACTGATGCAGATTAACTGAGTGGTATAGATAGGAGATAAAAATTTCCAACAATCCAAATCCTATTTTTCATGAGGATTGGTTGACCCCCAGTCCTTCTTTGATCATTCATTCCTCTTTTGAGTGTACCTCAGAATCTTTCCCCCGCAAAAAGCATCCTTTTATTTTATACTGAATTGTGTTTTTGCCAAATGCAACTAAGAGAGTTCTAACTTATCCACCACCCAAGTTAGTATGTTCATATTGCGATCCTGCTGTGCTCCTGCTGGGGCTTTTTTCCCAAGATATACTTAAATGCCTTGCACACAATGGACAAAATAAATTAACTGCCAGTGAAGATTTTAATTCATTGGATATTCCATATGCATATGAATATAGGTGTATAAAGATAAAATGATAGGTCCTTGATACGTATTTTAAAATACTGGTTCCTACTCCCCAAAAATATATTATATATATGCATATCAAGTTGGCATTTAAATGCTGCCAACTAACCTTTGGAATGTACCACGGTTGATATGGGCAGAATAGGATTTGTAAAATTATTTCTTGAAATATCTTTATAAATTGGAATTTCTGCTCCTGCTTCTCTTCTGCTCGTGGCTTTACCTCAATATCCAAATCAAAACAATGTTTTTAAAAATTCAAATCAAGATTCACTTTTCTGTCAGGAATCAAGACAAAGAAAATTTTGAGAAGTAAAGGTTCAGGATTGAATAACATCGATATAGGAATTCATTTAATGTCTATTACCATCACAACATCTCTAACAAATATTGAAATATTTACTTTTTTAAAAAAACAAAGTGATTCTAGAGTTAAGCTGCCTACATGTACATCCTATTTCTCCTACTTCCTAACTGTGTCACTGAGCAATCATATAACCTCTCTACACCTCAAAATCACTTTCTAAAAAGTGGGAATAATAATAGTGCCTAGTAAAACACTTAGAACACTGCCTGGCATGCCACAGTGCTGTATAAAAATAAGCTATTATTTTATTTATTATTATTATCATTTTCATATATTATATAATATGCATAATAACCCAGCTATAATAACCCAGCCAGTTGATATAACTGGATAATCAACTCATTTATTATTATACTTCTAATAATTCCTTCAATTAAAATGTTTGCATAGCCAAAGCAATCTTGAGAGAGAAAAACAAATCACATGGCCTAATTTTAAACTATATTTTGAACCTATAGTAATTAAAACAGTATGGTATTGGCATAAAAACAGACACATAGATCAATGGAACAGAATAGAGAGCCCAGAAATAAACCCACACATATATGGTCAATTAACTTACGATAAAGGAGTCAAAATACACAATGGGAAAAGGAAAGTCTCTTCAATAAATGGTGTTGGGAAAACTGGATAGCCACATACAAAAGAATGAAACTGGACCACTATTTTACACCATACACAAAAATTAGCTCAAAATGGAGTAAAGACTTGAACATAAGACCTGAAACCATAAAACTTCTAGAAAAAAACACAGGAGAAAATCTTCTTGACCTTGGCCTTGGAAATGATTTTATGGATATGATATGCAAAGCACAAGCAACAAAAGCAAAACCTAACAAATGGGACTACATTAAACTAAAAAGCTCTGCACAGCAAAGGAAACCATCACCAAAATTAAAAGGCAACCTACTGAATGGGAGAAAATTATTGCAAATCATATATCTGGGTCTAATATCCAAAGTATATAAAAACACATACAAGTAAACAGCAAGAAAACAAACAATCCAATTTAAAAATGGGCAGAAACTCTGAATAAACAGCTTTCCAAAGAAGACATACAGAGGGTCAACAGATAAAGGAAAAGATGTGCAACATTGTTAATCATCAGGAGAAAACATGAAAAGTCACATAAAACACCACTCTTGAAATCACCATCCAAGTCAAAAAATAAAGCTTTGCCACTGATTGCAGAAGTTCCTCCATATGTCCTATCCCTATCTCAAAGGTCTCTTTCCCCCACTCATAAAAAGTCACCACTATCCTGACTTTTACAGTAATCACTTCCTCACAATTCTTCATAGTTTTGCCACCTAGAGGTGCATCCCAAGCCACTACAGTTCATTTTTGTCCATTAAAATTTATTATCATTACTCCCTTTAATCTACATGTTATCTCCACCCCCTTTTTTTAGCTTTAAAACTGATCTGTGAATAACCCAGGATCTTTGACCTGTCTAGTTTGCCAATCTGAAGTTGCTGATTGCACATTCATGGTGCAGTTCAACATAATCCTCCATTCTCCAATTTCCAGAAATTGGCAGCTCAATCCAGAGGCTTGATCAGACTTGAGTTCAATGCCTTTGGAAAGACTATAAGCGTATGGGGGTTTTGGGGTTTTGTTGTTGTTGTTGTTGTTTTGCTGTACGCGGGCCTCTCACTGTTGTGGCCTCTCCCACTGCAGAGCACAGGCTCCGGACGTGCAGGCTCAGCGGCCATGGCTCACGGGACCAGCCGCTCCGCGGCATGTGGGATCTTCCCCGACCGGGGCACGAACCCGCGTCCCCTGCATCGGCAGGCGGACTCTCAACCACTGCGCCACCAGGGAAGCCCTGTTGTTGTTGTTTTAATCAGGTGACACACAATGCCTGGTTGTCTCTTTTTATTAGGACATAAGCAGCTATTGAGGCTCACATCTCATCTTAGAAGTAGCCATCTCTCCCTGGTTTCTATTAGTGGGAAATACTGTTTCAAGACCATCTTTGGCATTAGGCATATGCATTACTACTGAACTGGTCATTGTTTCTAGACCTCATCAGGTCCCAGTCTTGCTTCCTCTTCTTATTCATGAGTCATGCTTACATTTTCTATTCAAATTCAAGACTACAGAGTTTTGTTTTATTTTGTTTTTTACTTAATCTTTTCTATATTACATCTGTATACCGTCTCCCCCACACAGAGTATCCTGGTTCTCAAGGACACTGGGCATAAAAGAATTAGAATATCCCATAATTACTCATTTACTTTATCCCAAATTGCACACACAATAGTCTCAAAATACCAATACCAACCACCGATAATTGTAAACACCATTTAAAAATATTAGATGTGCTCTCCTCATTCTTCCATTCATCTTTATAGGTGTATTTTATCTACATTGTTTAGAGAATACACCCTACACCCTAAACTACTATCAATACTTTTTCCTTTAACCCTTATTTAGCATTAGTTTTACAAGTAAACCACATGTTTAATCCTCACCATTAACACTTTTGTCATTGTCTCTCTATGTCTTTGATTTCTGAAGTAGCAATCTCCTGTAGATTCTTCTAGAAGAGCTCATGGAAATAAAAGAACTCAGAGCTCTTGCATGTCAACAATACTTTGTATCTTTTATATTTAATGTTAGTTTCCCTGGATATAAAATCCTAAGCTAATTTTTTTCCTTTGGATATCTTAAATATGTTACTTTAATTTCTCTTGCATAAAGTAATACTGTTGAAAATGTGATGAAAATCTAAGGATTTCCTTTATTAGCCATTAGCTATTTTACTTCAAAACACAAATATTTTGTTTTGATTTTTAAATTAAGGTCCAGTAATTTTTCTAGAATATGTCTTCGTATTGGTCATTTGTGGTCAATATTCTCAGGTAGATGGACCACTCTTTTCATATGAAGTCTCAAATCTTTTTTACTTTTATTTATTTCAATAGAGTTTTTTAGAATTATAGTTCTTAGTAATCATTCTGTTCCCTCACTTTAGTTTTCTTTTTCAGGGACTCCTTTTATCTGTATGTCAGATCTTCTTTCCCCATTTTCAATAACTGTCTCTTTCTCTTTTCTTATTTCTTTAAGATTTTTTTAAAATGTCCTTCTTTATAACCCCTTTCCCTTAAGGCACTATCTGTTGTGTTTTTGCTTTTGTGTTCCTTCTAGTTTAGTCTTCATTTCTGAAAACAAACCAAAAAAGTTCATTTCATTTCTAATTCTTACATAATTCTTTCATCATATCCTCATTTCTGAGTTTTTAAAGTTCTGATTCTTTTATTCTTTCCTGTCATTTCTTTTCTTGATGTTGTGTTTTTCACTAGATGGTTAAGGTTTTAACTCTATTCTGTGAGCTTATCATTCTGATCTGCTTTTGTTTTTTTAGAAATGTTATTCTGTTTTTTTTTTTCCTTCTAATAACTTTGTATGAAATTTGACCTTGATAATTTTTGGTCATTCATTTCATGTGAAATCAGATTTCCTGAACCTTTACAAAGATATAAGTTTGGGGTAGCTTGTCTTACTTCCCAAGGTCCCTCTTCTGATGTTCCTTGGCAGTATTCAGAAATATTGTGACTTGCTTTCTCACACTTCCTGTCTCTGTTCCTCTCCTCCACATTTTTCTAGACCTTCTTTTTCCTTGTCTCAATTCTCTATGCTGCTTGACTTGTTTTGATTCTATTCCAAGAAGCCTCTCAGAGCAAGGCCTATTCTGGAGGAGAATTTTTGCAGGTCAGTTTCAAGAGTGAATCTAGGGGCTAGACTGTTCCAGACCCTTCAGCACTTACCATAGATCCTCCACTCACCCAATATTGGATGGGGCAAAACCCCTCTCAGTTTTAACTGCTGTTCTCTAATTGGTCTGCTGCACTTTACAGTGAATTCCTGTGGATTTTGGTTCTTCTGTTCACTGCCAGATGCTCTGTGGCTGCCTTCTGCACTTTCCCACATAGATGTTAACACTGTACAGATCTTAGGTGTCATTTACTGTCTTTTGTATTTGTGGGGATAGCTTATCATATAATTTTGTGGTAAAAATTGTCATTAGATTTTTAGTTTTACAGTCTAGATCCTCTGTCTATTTTTATGTGGGAACCTGGAGATATTTACAACAAATGCCTTCACTTGCTGCCGTATTCCCAGGATCACTTAAACTATCTTCACTGATTTTTTGCCATTTGCAGCCGAGATAGTATTGGACAGTACATTCCCCAATCATTTATCTCATTAAAAGCTACCATAAGCATACTAACATCAAATCATTAAATTAAAAGAAAGTAACATGATGAAAATTTTAAGTGATTATAGTTAAGTACCATCCCAGTTGATTGCTTCTAAATGACCGGCTAAAAATGAATGACATAAACCTTTCTGTGAGCTAAATTCTTTTTATGGTCTTTAGTCTTAGTGGGTATTCCAGACAAGTTAAAAGAAAAATTCCTAGCAGCAGACTTGCAAGTTTCTTAGCAAAAGACCTATGCCCTAGTTCTATTAATCATTAGATTTGGGAACACACTTTCAAACCATGTTAAATGATTTCCCTTATACAGTTGTTTATAGCAGTTTTTTCATCTATTGATTAAACAAAAGGAAATAAACTGAAACCTTACTCTAATGCTATCCCCAGAGTCAATGCTGCAGGTAAAACAACTTTACAAGAAATTATGCAGCAACTGAACCTCCTCCGACAGGGTTCAAAATTGGCTGGCTTTATATTAAGATATGATACATGATAAGTTTTTAGTCCAAAGAATGGACTGATTTTTTAAATCATTAATAACATTAACAACAGAATGCAGATCTCACTGGTTCTGTTTTATTAACTTATTACTTAAAGTTACTTGAAATAAGAAGCTCAATTATCCTAAGGTCAAGTGCTGCTGCCTAGCCTATCTCTTTTCAATGTGCCAAAAATGGCTACCATTGCTATTTGCAAAGAAAAGCAGCTTGTACAGTGAAAGTTTACAAGCCTCCACCAACTTAAAGCCAGTACCATCTGAATAATGTTGCTGGGTACGATTGAAAGCAAAGTCCTAGCAGTTGACTCATAAGCTTTGTTTTTATTAGTGGAAAAAAGTTTCATACTTGCAGTAATTCAACTGCAATGATCATGAGATTATTCATTCACCAAATAAAGAAGTTGAATATGTAATAGAGAGCTTTTCATAGACCTTAGTTAAAAGGCATTACAAAGGGATATAGGGAATGACAAGGTCCTGCACAGTATCCATCACAGCAGAATACTCCAAAGACCTCTCAAACTGAACATGTCTCATTACATTATCTCTTGCATCCTTGCAGCTATATAGTGTCTTGTTAACTATATATAGTTAACTATATATATATAGTTATATACTGCTTGTTAACTTTGCCCTTTTTGTTCAGGGCAAAGCCTCACTTTTTTTTAAGATCTCTGCTGAAACTACTGCAATAAATTGCTGCCTACTGAGCCATCAAATCAAGATGTCTTATGAAAAAGAAATGTGCACAGCTCTTCATTCACGTTCCATACACAATGTGCAGTATACTAGACAATTTTTTTTTTAGATCTGCCCATTAAATCTAAAGTAAAGGGATAATGATGAAGAGAAAAGATTGAAACAATAGGAACCTTATGCAATGAGTGGTGTTTTCTAATATTTAGCTATAAAAAATTAAAAATATAAATCCAACTCTTTTAAGAAAAGTACAGAAGGAAATGGGGCTTAATAGCAAGAAAATTATGTTTTAACACTTGAGTTATTTTCTCCCATTTTACTATACTAAATGATATCAAAGACCTGATGGAAAACTTTTTAAAATTGTCTTCTGCTATTATCAAATGAAAACTAATTTCTACCCATACATTTAGAACTGTGCCAAGCACATAGAAAGGGCTCAATTCTTTATATTATAACCACTGACAAACTTATCTGTATGTATTTCTTTCCTTTCCTCCCTCCCATCTCAAGAGAAGTACTCCATCTACTCTCACTAGCTCAGGCTCTTGTGTTTTCACCCCGTTTCCTCTACTGGCTGTTTTCTTTCTGCTATAAAACCTAATTAGTCTTCTTCCAGGCCCTGCTCCTCATATCCCTTCTATCTCCCACCCTACTTCTTACCTTCCTTTCAAAGCTAAGCTGGCTGTAATTTCTCACCAACTATTCACTCCCCAGCCCACCAAAATCAATGGTTGGGCAGAGAAAGAGAAGCCAGCAGCACTGGGATGTGATTCTGAAGTTGGATCACTCCCCTGCCAGATGGCAACAAGGACTCCATCTCTGGGTTAAGTGAGTACTAAAGCCTTCTGGTGTGCTGCAACATGGCAATTGCCAAGGATTTCACCTGTGGTGACTTGGAACAGATTACTGCTGAAGGGATGCAATGGCCTCTGTGATATCATTGGCATTTGTGAGATATGGAAGAAATAGTCATTATCAGGACTGGGAGATTTATTTGATTATTGTTGAGTGATATTGATGCATTGAAGAGAGAAGATGACAGGCTCAATTCAGCCAATTAGCCACTTAAGGTAAAATATGAAAGTCAGAAGACTCCCAGGGCAATGTTTATGGAAATGCTCTTCTCCTACAATCACAGGACAGACCATGCTGAAGATCAGGCCTAGAACCTAATTATAAGAGTAGAGAATTTTTGATAAGGTTGAATTTACAGCCTGGCAAGTCTTCTATACAATCAGGAAAGGAGTGGGACCCATCCAAGGAGTCTAAGGGTAGGGATATCCACTCAAGAACTTTGAGCTCTCAGACACCCCAGAACCCTCTGGGCCTGCATAAGAAGCCCATTCCCCCTTGTTAGAGAATGGAAGACCCCACTGCACTGCCTGAAGACCATGCAGAGGCCTCAACTGAGCCAGACACTTCACAAGACAATACATGCCTTCCTCAGGATCTGGCCCATTTCTCCTTTCTAGTAAAGACAATAACAGAGTCAAAGCTTAGCAGGGCCTTGCTAAGGGGAGAAAGAAACTTGCTAAAGGGAGAAAGAAAGAAACTCACTGAAAGAGTTGCAGGACATGGTTAATACGTACCAGGAGAAGCCAGGAGAGCATCCTGGGAGTACATCTTGAAAGTACAGCTTCTGGAGGACCAATCCTAAGACAAATATAGACAAATGTGTGTATGATCCCAAATCAAGTATGGACATAATGAATAAGAAATATATTGCGAGAATAATTGAAATTAGAAATGGAATGACTCAAATCTAATCTTGATTCTCACTCTCTTTTCTGTTCTATTAACAAAAACTATCTGGCAAATAATAAGTACTTAATATATGTTTGTTGAAAAAATTAAAGGCCAAAACATAATAAACTGCACATAATTTTATAATCATATAATGTGTCAAAAATCTATCATAACAGCAATATCTACTTTTTAAACTAATATTTCAATGTTTAATTTTATTACAAATCTAACACATACTAATTAATGAAAACTTAGAATAACAATTTGTCGGTCTTTTCTGACTGCAAGCTTGGTTGCTAGAAACTCACTCAGACTACCTCAAGGAAAGTAGATTTGTTGTAAGGAAACACATGGAAAAAGAGAAAACAGAAATCACACAGAAACCCTACACAGAGTTTGAACTTCACAGAGGATGGAATGCTGTTCATAAACTAAAATGCTCCAACATATTCCCAGGCTTACGTTATCCCACTGCCCCTCAGCAGCAAGAGGCACTAGAACACATGCTATTATGACTCAGTCCTCTTTGCCCCTGATTTTGCTACTCTTGCTACTGACCAACTTCCTCCACATTAATATGCTTCATAATATGATTGTTCATAACTTTGTCTCCTACCTCAGGTCTCTCAATGTCTCTTTTTGCTTCTGTTCCCACAGCCAAATGTCAACTCTGAATATATCTCATTTTCAAATGCTCAATACAGTAGAATTTTATTGGTGAGCATCACCTATACTTGAGCAGGGTTTTTGTACTAGGCATCTTATCAATGATTGGTTAGTTCTTGTGACAGATGACCACCCATCTGATTAGCCATGGAGAAGAGGACAGTTGTTTCATTGGTAGTTGATGACCAAATAGTTCATTAATGAGTGTGTTAGCTAGAGGAAGCCTAACCACTATAACAAATATTCCCAAAATTTTAGTGGCTAAACACAATAGAACATGATTTCACCTTGAATAACAGTTAAATATTTTTGTCTGAATAACAGTTCAATATTTTTGTCAGCCAACTCTCCTCCATGAGGTTATGCAAAGATGCAGTGTCCTTAACTGGAGCTCTACCATCATTTAGGCATAAGGTCTTAAAGGTTGTCTGAATACAGGAGGAGAAGGTGAATAAGAGTGCAGAAGCCTCCACTCCAACCCTAAAATGATATACATCACTTCCATTCACACTGGTCAGAACTAGTTACATGGCCCTACCTGGATGCAAAAAGGTCTAAGAAATATAACCCCTGGATGAGAAGCTGAAAACCACCAATAGACCCAGGCCATAAAAAGGGAACATGAATTTTTAGTAAATAATTAGTCCCCTCTGCCTAAAGTTTTTTTAGTCCCCTCTGTTGTTGTCTGTTCATTAATTTGTTTGCTTATTTGTTTTTAAGTGAAGGAGAAGAAAGCAAGGGAGCTCCCAGAGCAGAGTTTAAGTAAATCGAAGAAGATACCCATCTGGACCGTCTGGACCCAATAAGTATCATGGAGACTCCATCAGAATGAATTGTCTGGGCAAAGCAAAATAGCTTGGTGCAATTAGGAAAAGACTTGACTAAAACTAGTGGGAGTTTTTGCATCAAATGCTGGTTTTGTCTTCAACTAGTTATGTGTTTGGGGGAATGACGGGGGTTACCAATCAGAATCCTCTGGGAAAGTAGTTTATCAAAACGCACAAGTGCTTACTCACCCCAACTCCCCACTCCCCTTGCTACTGCAACATGGCCAGCATTCCAGAATTCTTCCAGAAGAAAAGGAGGGTATAATGTAAAAGAGCTTCACAAGTGACTTAGATAAACCCACTACCGTTCTACCACACCCATCCTAGTTTAGAGTCATTGCACTAGGTAATATCTCAGATACCACTTCAATTCCTTTCTAACTTAGAAATTTCAGAAGTAATAAGGTTGTGTGTGTATTAAAAATCCTCTGAAAGATCATTGTGAAACTATATAAAGAACTTCTGTAAATCAATTTAAAAAAGAAACAAACCAAAGTAGGCAAAACATATGACAAAAGAAAGTATTAATGACCAATAAATATGTGAGAAGATGATGAAACTGACATGTAACTAGAAGTTCAAACAATATTAAGGGCTTCCCTGGTGGCGCAGTGGTTGAGAGTCCGCCTGCCGATGCAGGGGACACGGGTTTGTGCCCCGGTCCGGGAAGACCCCACATGCCGCGGAGCGGCTGGTCCCGTGAGCCATGGCCACTGGGCCTGCGCGTCCGGAGCCTGTGCTCCGCAACGGGAGAGGCCCGCGTACCGAAAAAAAAAAAAAAAAACACAATATTGAGATTCAACTATTTACATATCACACTACAATTAAGAAGTTGAATAATAAATAATCTCAAGGATATGGAAAGCCACGTAGCTCTATCTATTAAAAAATGTTTGTAACCAAGGACTCAGCCATTTTCACTTTTCCGTAAACAATAGAAATGCACGTGTAAAAGGACACACACACACATAATAATTTATAATAGTGAGTAGTTCAGAAACCATTCGAATGTCATAACAATATGGCTGGATCTTTAAGATAAGAGGAAAGAAAATATAAAACACTATGATACTTATTATGTAAATATCTTAACATTACAGAATAATACTTTATATTTCTAATTTATTCTATATACATATGTAAATGTATCAAAATCTGGACAATCTCTGGGAAGTGGAAAGGAGGGCACAAGGATGGGGAGGTGATCCTAAAGTACTTTATCCTTTCCTTTATCCTAGAGCTTTACTTTAAAAAAAAATGACAATGTCCTCGTGTACTATATGTATAATTTAATTAATTTTTAAAGGAGCAGATTAGGGACTTCGCCAGTGGTCTGGTGGTAAAGAATCCACCTTCCAATGCAGGGTACATGCGTTTAATCCCTGGTCGGGGAACTAAGATCCCACATGTTGTGGGGCAGCTAAACCCGCGTGCCACACCTACTGAGCTCTTGCGCCTCAACCAGAGAGCCCACGTACTGCAAACCACAGAGCCCACACTCTGCAGCCCGCACACCACAACTAGAGAGAGAAAACCTGCACACCACAACTAGAGAGAAGCCCGCGCGCCAAAACAGAGCCCACGCACCGCAATTAAGATCCCGCACGTCTCAACAAAGACCCCGTGTGCCACAACTAAGACCCAATGCAGCCAAAAAATGAAGAAAATAAATTTCTTTTAAAAAAGAAGCAGATGAAAATAAATTATTTGGAGATTCCTGCCCCGCACACACAATATTCTCAGGGGATATGTCACACCCACAGTGCCTGCTGAAAACATTCATTCACTTATTCAGTGCATATTTCATAAGCGCCTGCTGTGTACTAAGACTTGTTCAATCTAGGCAGTGGGGGTACTGCCATGATCAACTGCTCCACGCTCTTTTCCACATGCTGTTTCTGCTGACTCATGATTTCTGCCCCCCTTACCCTTACCCTTTGACTTGATGTGGTTTCAGCTTGCCACAGAACCAGCTCCAGAAGGCAGTGTTATGTAGTGGCTAGGAGTATGGGCTCTGAAGTCAGACTGCCTGGGTTCAATACCAGCTCTGCTACATCCTTTGTCAATTTCTGCACGTTATTTTACTTTTCAGTACCTCAAGTTTTTCATCTGTAAAATAATCCATAGCATATAGTTTTGAGGATAAATGAGTTAGAACATGAAAAAAACCTAGAACAATAGCTTAGGACACTAAGCTCCTGACAAATATTAGATGTTATCAGTATTCCAGGAGCCAGCCACAAACTAACTGGTGTCTCAGGTCACATTTTTGAGAGAGAATCCAATCAGCTCAGTTCAACTGAGTGTTTTATTCCTTTGTCACTTATGGCCACTAAATTATCCCTTTTCACATCCTGAACGCCTTACATGATCCAGCTTTGACTGACCTCATCTGACCTCCTCCAGTTCACCTTGGACCACTTATTAAAAGTAATTTATATAAGAAAAATAGAAAGAAAATAGCACTCTGACACTTGTTGTAAGACTGGCTATTGTTCCTGTATTTTATACACATGAGATTCTGCTCATCTGAAATAACCCCTTTTTTCTTGAACCATGTGACTGAGTTCCTGTTCCTCATAACCAAAGAACCTAGAATAGAACAATTCCCTCAAGAAAATGGGTCAAACCCAAAATATCTTCCTGCTCACTGCTTATGCACAACTGTTGTACAGATGACGTATTATGCATAGTCATGATGCTAAAGAGAAGTGAAGAGCAAAAGGCCAAGGTTCTTTTTCATGGTTTAAGAAGGATAAATGGGCAGAAGACCTAAATAGACATTTCTCCAAAGAAGACATACAGATTGCCAACAAACACATGAAAGAATGCTCAACATCATTAATCATTAGAGAAATGCAAATCAAAACTACAATGTGATATCATCTCACATCAGTCAGAATGGCCATCATCAAAAACTCTAGAAACAATAAATGCTGGAGAGGGTGTGGAGAAAAGGGAACCCTCATATACTGTTGGTGGGAATGTAAATTGATACAGCCACTATGGAGAACAGTATGGAGGTTCCTTAAAAAACTAAAAATAGAATTACCATATGACCCAGCAATCCCACTACTGGGCATATATCCTGAGAAAACCATAATTCAAAAAGAGTCATGTACTAAAATGTTCATTGCAGCTCTATTTACAATAGCCAGGAGATGGAAGCAACCTAAGTGTCCATCATTGGATGAATGGATAAAGAAGATGTGGCACATATATACAATGGAATATTACTCAGCCATAAAAAGAAACGAAATTGAGTTATTTGTAGTGAGGTGGATGGACCTAGAGTCAGTCATACAGAGTGAAGTAAGTCAGAAAGAGAAAAACAAATACCGTATGCTAACACATATATATGGAACCTAGGGAGAAAAAAAAGGTCATGAAGAACCTAGGGGTAAGACGGGAATAAAGACACAGAACTACTAGAGAATGGACTTGAAGATAGAGGGAGGGGGAAGGGTAAGCTGTGACAAAGTGAGAGAGTGGCATGGACATATATACACTACCAAACATAAAATAGATAGCTAGTGGGAAGCAGCCGCATGGCACAGGGAGATCAGCTCGGTGCTTTGTGACCACCTAGAGAGGTGGGATAGGGAGGTTAGGAGGGAGGGAGACACAAGAGGGAAGAGATATGGGAACATATGTATATGTATAACTGATTCACTTTGTTATAAAGCAGAAACTAACACACCATTGTAAAGCAATTATACTCCAATAAAGATGTTTAAAAAATAAAAAATAAAGATGCTATGATGATCCATGTACAAAAAAAAAAAAAGGATAAAAGATGCTCTGGGTGGGGCTTCCCTGGTGGCGCAGTGGTTGGGAGTCCGCCTGCCGATGCAGGGGACGCGGGTTCGTGCCCCAGTCCGGGAGGATCCCACGTGCCGCAGAGCGGCTGGGCCCGTGGGCCATGGCCACTGGGCCTGTGCGTCCGGAGCCTGTGCTCCGCAGCGGGAGAGGCCGCAACGGTGAGAGGCCCGCGTACAGCAAAAATAAATAAATAAATAAATAAATAAATAAATAAAAGATGCTCTGGGTGATAGCAAAACTGTGTTATTCAGATGCAAAATCCCAGCACCTTTTGTGTGAGAATCGTTTTATTACCTTTTCAAATTCAATTCTCTATCCATTAAATTGAGCCTTGAATGGACTTCAATTTTGCAATATTTTGTTACAGTGTTAACCTAAAAGTCAAAACTATATTTTGTTTTAAAGTATTCTATAATTCTAATTTCTCAGAAATTTACACTGCTTCCTTGCAGTCTGATAAAGTGAAACTTTTGTCTGTTTTCTACGATGATAGGAATGGTTTGGGCATCCCCCCTACCTGTTCAGACATACACATAGCCTGCTTAACAGCAATTTTGCCCATATTGAAGAAATAAATATCTTTCTCCCTGGAGTCAGTGACTGACAGCTTCTCTGCCTCAAGGACATTGTCTATGTCTTTTTTAACTCAGTCAGCTCAGCACCACACTAGTGCCCTGCACAGACAGATGCCTCATAAATGCTTTTGAATCGACTAAGACAGGAAATGCAATGTCTTTCCTCCCCACTTCACCTGCTGCCTTAAGCAGGGAAAAATCAGTAGGAACATGTTGGGAGAGGGAAAGATTAAGGCAGAACTTAGATGCAGAGCCTGGCATTTTAAATAATAATGAAATTTTCTCAGAAGAATCTTACTAAAATCCACATGCATTCAGATAATCCCACTAGAAAATATTACAGGTGATAAATTAAGCACAAATGCATTTTCCTGATTCCCAGGCATAACACATCTGTCTCAGTGTGGTATTCAGAAATCAAAAAGAGGGTGGAGAATTAATAACTGCATATTTTAAGGACTTAATGAAATATTTACAGACTATTTCAGGCTTGTATTAAAAGTTATTACCCTTTGGTTGGTAAGTGTGACTTCCAGGGGGACAATATCATTCTACTACATCCCCAAATTCTATAAAGTTATTAGTTATCTCCTACAGGAAACCAGCTTCCATTGACAAGATATAGGATGAATAGTCTAATCATTGAAACGATTCCATAAATTTCAACTTGAAAGCTCTGTTGGAGTCCATTACCCAAATCAGAGTTTTAAAGTTTGTTATTATAGGACTGTCAGAATTATAGCTAAGGATTGCTGAATTCCATGTGCACATCAAAACCAGCTTCACCCTCATCTTGCAGTATATGTGATTATGAATTGCAGAAAGAAACTGATGAAAAAGAAGTGCTGTACTTCTTGCCACACCAATGTTCTTCTCTTTTGTCTTCCTGTTACAACTGTCTGTAAAGCTAATAAAAATGCAAGTCTGGATTAAGGCCCTAACAAATGAATGTTGCTTTTCTAAAATGAAATAAATTATGTTTAATATGTTGTTTCCAAATATGTGAAAAGTTTTGAAACACGCAGTTAAATTTGAATAGATATATACATAGATAGATAGATAGGAAGATAAAGAATAGCCAAGTACCTGTTTGTATGCATTGGAGTATAAATAAAGTAAATTGCTCCATCTGCTGGCTGTATTTGGAAACAACTCTAATTCTAAACTCCAAAGAAAGATGGTCATAATTGAGAACTACCTCCAAAGCTCAGAAAAAAAGTTACACCCAGCATACAGCAAAAAATGTCAGCCCACCCCCATTCAAAGCCCTCAGGGTCCACTAGAAAGCACTTGATATTGTAGCACTAATGGAGTTCAAATGCATCTAATCCTACCAAGTGTTTTTCTGCCCTGCTACTGACATATTAAGAGAAAACAGTACAACTCATATCAGAAAACAGTAAAACTCATACTCCGGACACCACAACAAATACTGAAATTTGACATTGTAAAATCCAAGGGTCATTCTCACAAACAGACTTGCTGGGCTCACAGCACTCTCAGCTCATGTTTTGGTAAGAGAAGTTCACAAGTCAGCAAGTTTATAAATCTTTTCAGCAACCTGATGCTGAATAACATGTAATAAGTTTGAATACACTTTAATAAAAAAAAGAGTCTCCAGATTTGGAATTGAAGGCCACGGTTGCTCTCTACCTATAATCTGGGCTTCATAGTTATTTCCTCCAAAGCTCTAATCAAGTACTCTTCAAAAAAAAAAAAAAATCCATAATTAACAGCTTTCAGCAATATCACTCATTTTATCATTAAAAATGTGAAAGTTGTCCCATTTTTTCCTTGCTGATTAGTCCTCTTTCTGAAACTGGTACTATACGTTTCTCTCTCACTATTAAATTAGGTGAGGAGTTCTGCTATCTCAAGATGCTTGAAAACTACCCTTTATTGAGTCCCTCCCATCAGGAAACTTGCTCAAGCCTCTTACATAGCCTCATCCACCAGAGGGCAGACAGCAGAAGCAAGAAGAACTACAATCCTGCAGCCTGTGGAACAAAAACCACATTCACAGAAACATAGACAAGATAAAAAGGCAGAGGTTTATGTACCAGATGAAGGAACAAGGTAAAACCCCAGAAAAACAACTAAATGAAGTGGAGATAGGCAACCTTCCAGAATAAGAACTCAGAATAATGATAGTAAAGATGATCCAGGACCTCAGAAAAAGAATGGAAGCAAAGATCGAGAAGATGCAAGAAACGTTTAACAAAGAGCACACAGCCCCGCCTCCCATGGGGACCCGGCCTGAGGAGCAGAGGTGGGAGCTTCAATAGTAGGGCTGCGTGAACGCCATGTGGATGAAAAGCTCTTAGTGCTGCAGCCAGGAGACAGTGCTGTGCCTCTGAGGTGGGAGAGCCAACTTCAGGACACTGGTCCACAAGACACCTCCCGGCTCCACATAATATCAAACAGCAAAAATCTCCCAGAGATCTCCATCTCAACACCAGCACCCAGCTTCACTCAACGACCAGCAAGCTACAGTGCTGGACACCCTATGCCAAATAAATAGCAAGACAGAAACACAGCCCCATCCATTAGCAGAGAGGCTGCCTAAAATCGTAATAAGTCCACAGACACCCCAAAACACATCACCAGACGTGGACCTGCCCACCAGAAAGACAAGATCCAGCCTCATACACCAGAACACAGGCACTAGTCCCCTCCAACAGGAAGCCAACACAACCCACTGAACCAACTTTAGCCACTGGGGACAGACACAAAAAAACAACGGGAACTACGAACCTGCAGCCTACAAAAAGAAGACCCCAAACACAGTAAGATAAGCAAAATGAGAAGACAGAAAAACACACAGAAGATGAAGCAGCAAGATAAAAACCTACCAGACCTAACAAATGAGGAGGAAATAGTCTACCTGAAAAAGAATTCAGAATAATGATAGTAAAGATGATCCAAAATCTTGGAAACAGAATAGAGAAAATGCAAGAAACATTTAACAAGGACCTAGAAGAACTAAAGATGAAGCAAGCAATGATGAACAACACAATAAATGAAATTAAAAATACTCTAGAAGGGATCAATAGCAGAATTACTGAGGGAGAAGAACGGATAAGTGACCTGGAAGATAAAATAGTGGAAATAACTACTGCAGAGCACAATAAAGAAAAAAGAATGAAAAGAACTGAGGACAGTCTCAGAGACCTCTGGGACAACATTAAACGCACCAACATTCGAATTATAGGGGTTCCAGAAGAAGAAGAGAAAAAGAAAGGGACTGAGAAAATATTTGAAGAGATTATAGTTGAAAACTTCCCTAATATGGGAAAGGAAATAGTTAATCAAGTCCAGGAAGCACAGAGAGTCCCATACAGGATAAATACAAGGAGAAACACGCCAAGAAACATATTAATCAAACTGTCAAAAACTAAATAAAAAGAAAACATATTAAAAGCAGCAAGGGAAAAACAACAAATAACACACAAGGGAATCCCCATACGGTTAACAGCTGATCTTTCAGCAGAAACTCTGCAAGCCAGAAGGGACTGGAGGACATATTTAAAGTGACAAAGGAGAGAAAACTACAACCAAGATTACTCTACCCAGCAAGGATCTCATTCAGATTTGATGGAGAAATTAAAACATTTACAGACAAGCAAAAGCTGAGAGAGTTCAGCACCACCAAACCAGCTTTACAACAAATACTAAAGGACTTTCTCTAGGCAAGAAACACAAGAGAAGGAAAAGACCTACGATAACAAACCCAAAACAATTAAGAAAATGGGAATAGGAACATACATATCAAAAATTACCTTAAATGCAAATGGATTATATGCACCCAACAAAAGACACAGACTGGCTGAATGGATACAAAAACAAGACCCATATATATACTGTCTACAATAGACCCACTTCAGACCTAGAGACAAATACAGACTGAAAGTAAGGGGATGGAAAAAGATATTCCATGAAAATGGAAACCAAAAGAAAGCTGTAGTAGCAATTCTCATATCAGACAAAATAGACTTTAAAATAAAGACTATTAGAAGAGACAAAGAAGGACACTACATAATGATCAAGGGATCAATCCAAGAAGAAGATAAAACAATTGTACATATTTTTGCACCCAACATTGTAGCACCTCAATACATAAGGCAAATACTAACAGCCATAAAAGGGGAAATTGACAGTAACATATTCATAGTAGGGTACTTTAACACCCCAGATTCATCAAGGGACAGATCATCCAAAATGAAAATAAATAAGGAAACACGAGCTATAAATGATACATTAAACAAGATGGACTTGATATTTATAGGACATTCCATCCAAAAACAACAGAATACACATTTTTCTCAAGTGCTCATGGAACATTCTCCAGGATAGATCATATCTTGGGTCACAAATCAAGCCTTGGTAAATTTAAGAAAATTGAAATTGTATCAAGTATCTTTTCCGACCACACGCTATGAGACTAGATATCAATTACAGGAAAAGATCTGTAAAAAATACAAACACATGGAGGCTAAACAATACACTACTTAATAATGAAGTGATCGCTGAAGAAATCAAAGAAGAAATCAAAAAATACCTAGAAACAAATGACAATGGAGACACGACGACACCAAACCTATGGGATGCAGCAAAAGCAGTTCTAAGAGGGAAGTTTATAGCAATACAATCCTACCTTAAGAAACAGGAAACATCTCGAATATAAAACCTAATCTTGCACCTAAAGCAATTAGAGAAAGAAGAACAAAAAACTCCCAAAGTTAGCAGAAGGAAAGAAATCATAAAGATCAGATCAGAAATAAATGAAAAAGAAACAAAGGAAACGATAGCAAAGATCAATGAAACCAAAAGCTGGTTCTTTGAGAAGATAAACAAAATTGATAAACCATTAGCCAGACCCATCAAGAAAAAGAGGGAGAGGACTCAAATCAATAAAATTAGAAATGAAAAAGGAGAAGTTACAACAGACACCGCAGTAATACATATAATCCTAAGAGACTACTACAAGCAACTCTATGCCAATAAAATGGACAACCTGGAAGAAATGGACAAATTCTTAGAAAGGTATAACCTTCCAAGACTCAACCAGGAAGAAACAGAAAATAAGAACAGACCAATCACAAGTAATGAAATTGAAACTGTGATTAAAAATCTTCCAACAAACAAAAGCCCAGGAACAGACGGCTTCACAGGCGAATTCTATCAAACATTTAGAGAAGAGCTAAGCCCCATCCTTCTCAAACTCTTCCAAAAAATTGTGGACAAAGGAACACCCCCAAACTCATTCTATGAGGCCACCATCACCCTGATACCAAAACCAGACAAAGATACTACAAAAAAAGAAAATTACAGACCAATATCACTGAAGAATATAGATGCAAAAATCCTCAACAAAATACTAGCAAACAGAATCCAACAACACATTAAAAGGATCATACACCATGATCAAGTGGGACTTCTCCCAGGGATGCAAGGATTCTTCAATATACATAAATCAACCAATGTGATAAACCATATTTACGAATTGAAGAATAAAAACCATATGATCATCTCAATAGATGCAGGAAAACCTTTTAACAAAATTCAACACCAATTATGATAAAAACTCTCCAGAAAGTGAGCATAGAGGGAACCTAACTCAACATAATAAAGGCCATATATGACAAACCCACAGCAAATATCATTCTCAATGGTGAAAAACTGAAATCATTTCCTCTAAGATCAGGAACAAGACAAGGATGCCCACTCTCACCACTATTATTCAACATAGTTTTGGAAGCCCTAGCCAGGGCCATCAGAGAAGAAAAATAAATAAAAAGGAATGCAAATTGGAAAAGAAGAAGTAAAACTGTCACTGTTTGCAGATGACATGATACTATACAAAGAGAATCCTAAAGATGCCACCAGAAAACTACTAGAGCTAATCAATGAATTTGGTAAAGTTGCAGGATACAAAATTAATGCACAGAAATCTCTTGCATTCCTATACACTAATGATGAAAGATCTGAAAGCAAAATTAAGGAAACACTCCCATTTACCATTGCAACAAAAAGAATAAAATACCTAGAAATAAACCTATGTAGGGAGACAAAAGACCTGTATGCAGAAAAGTATAAGACACTGATGAAAGAAATTAAAGATGATAGCAACAGATGGAGAGATATACCATGTTCTTGGATTGGAAGAATCAATATTGTGAAAATGACTATACTACCCAAAGCAATCTACAGATTCAATGCAATCCCTATCAAATTACAAATGGTATATTTTATGGAACTAGAACAAAAAATCTTAAAATTTGTATGGAGACACAAAAGACCCCAAATAGCCAAAGCAGTCTTGAGGGAAAAAAACAGAGCTGGAGGAATCGGACTCCCTGACTTCAGACTATGCTACAAAGCTACAGTAATGAAGACAGTATGGTACTGGCACAAAAACAGAAACATAGATCAATGGAACAAGATAGAAAGCCCAGAGATAAACCCACGCAGCTATGGTCAACTAATCTATGACAAAGGAGGCAAGGATATGCAGTGGAGAAAAGACAGTCTCTTCAATAAGTGGTGCTGGGAAAACTGGACAGCTACATGTAAAAGAATGAAATTAGAACATGCACTAACACTATACACAAAAATAAACTCAAAATTTATTAGAGACCTAAATGGAAGACCAGACACTATAAAACTCTTAGAGGAAAACATAGAAAGAACACTCGTTGACATAAATCACAGCAAGATCTTTTTTGATCCACCTCCTAGAGTAATAGAGATAAAAATAAACAAATGGGACCTAATGAAACTTAAAAGCTTTTTGCACAGCAAAGGAAACCATAAACAAGATGAAAAGACAACCTTCAGAATATGAGAAAATATTTGCAAATGAATCAATGGACAAAGGATTCATCTCCCAAATATATAAACAGCTCATGCAGCTCAATATTAAAAAAAACAAAGAACCCAATCCAAAAATGGGCAGACGACCTAAATAGACATTTCTCCAAAGAAGACATAAAGATGGCCAAGAGGCACATGAAAAGCTGCTCAACATCACTAATTATTAGAGAAATGCAAATCAAAACTACAATGAGGTATCACCTTACACCAGTTAGAATGGGCATCATCAGAAAATCTACAAACAAATGCTGGAGTGGGTGTGGAGGAAAGGGAACCCTCTTGCACTGTTGGTGGGAATGTAAATTGATACAGCCACTATGGAGAACAGTATGGAGGTTCCTTAAAAAACTAAAAATAGAATTGCCATATGACCCAGCAATCCCACTACTGGGCATATACCCAGAGAAGACCATAATTCAAAAAGACACATGCACCCCAATATTTACTGTAGCACTATTTACAATAGCCAGGTCATGGAAGCAACCTAAATGCCCATCAACAGATGAATGGATAAAGAAGATGTGGTACATATATACAATGGAATATTACTCAGACATAAAAAGGAACAAAACTGGGTCATTTGTAGAGACGTGGATGGATCTAGAGACTGTCATACATAGTGAAGTGAGTCAGAAAGAGAAAAACAAATATCGTATATTAACGCATATATGTGGAACCTAGAAAAATGGTACAGATTAACCGGTTTGCAAGGCAGAAATTGAGACACAGATGTAGAGAACAAACGTATGGACACCAAGGGGGGAAAGCAGCAGGGTGGCGGGAGGGTAATATGATGAATTGGGCAGTTAGGATTGACAAGTATACACTGATGTGTATAAAATTGATGACTAATAAGGACCTGTTGTATAAAAAAATAAATAAAATAAAATTCAAAAAAAAACTACCCTGTATTAATATTAAATCTTTTCTAATTTTTCTTTCTTGTTCAATAGCTGAAACATATTTGAAACATTTTATCTTTGTTTCCTCTCCTACATTAAATCACATCTTGAACAATTCAATTACAAGTTCACATGAATGATCTGAACTTCGGTTTTGTTGTTTATGATGCCACTGGAACTCATCAACTCTACTGCATTCAGTACAAGGAGCACATTACTCTTTACCCAGTAATAGTGTCTTGTGAGGCTTTGGCTTAATGCGGGATTGTGGTTTATCTGTAAAATCTTTTTCTTTCCTAGCATATTTTTCATGTAGTGAACTTGAATCATTTTTCTATTCTATTATGAAGTACTAAAGTAACTTGTATCTTGTTGCAAAGAAGAAAATAACTTATCTTTTGAAGGAGTTCAAGTTTTGTATTGAATATGCTCTATTAGATTCAGTTTTCCAACTGGATGTGACAATGGAGGACAAATGTCTTGTCAATGATTCTTTTCAAGATGATTTCATCTTTCCCAAAAAGCAAGTTATAGTTAGTGATTACTTTGGGGGAAAAGTCATTTTTCGCTCAACATTTTCCTCAAGTCTGACATTTTCTTACTTTTTTGTGTTTATTATTTGAACTCTCTCCATTATTTCAACAGCTTTTTGAAATAGAATTCAGCCCAACAACTTAATAAATGTTACTAAATTTCTGCCTTCCACGAGCTTATAATCTAACAGAAAGAAAAATGCAAAACCAGCTCTTACAATGAGGTAAGAACAACAGTGGAGACATCCTGAGTGCAATGGCCACCGTTGCAGTCTTTACTGTGTGGGAAAGATATCAAAAAGCAGGAGACTAGAGCTGAGCTTGCTCTTGAAAGCTGGACAGGAATTCACCCCCTGATGAAGGAGAGATGAGGATGGGGTTTCAGACAAAGAAAAGGCATGTGAAAAACCCAAGATGTGAAAGAATATGAAAAGGTTCCTCTTTACAATTCCCAATTCCTGTGACATTTCAGATGAAAAGGTCTACGTGGAAAACTGATTTTCTAGTAATGTTAAATACAAAACAAGCCTCCTTATAAACTAAGGAAAGTTTAAAGTTTAAATATATTAAAGTTTAATATATTAAATATATATATTATAAAGTTTAATAATAAATATATTAAAGTTTAATATATTAAATACCTTTTAGTAAATATGTCTTCAAATACAAAATTTTTACAAGTAAAAAAAATAAAATAAATATGTTATATATTCAACAGCATTATATAAAGATTTGTAGTTTTCTGTACATGGTCAGTCTTGGGGGGAGGGGGGTCCCTGAATCACTGGATACCATGGAGTAAACTTTAGTGTAATTAAAAACAGCATCAAAAAAAGCAGTAGAGACAAATTCTTGTGGAGTTAGCTGGGGAAAAAAAAAAAACTGGCTTTGCTTTGTACCCAAAGTAATTTGTAGGTATGTTGGATAGCAGGGCAATAACCCTGTCAATGACTTTATTTCCTAAAAGAAAGTAGGTAATTAGATGTTCCTTTTGTTTTTATTAGGATAGACACAATTGGTAATTTCTGCGTTTATTTTCATAGGAAGTTTCACCTGATTCTCAGCTTGTGGCACCCGGTGCTGTTGCAATTGAGATTTAATGATGAGGAAATGAATAGAAACATATGCTAAACACTCCTGGAAATAAATGCATGCACTTTAGTGCCACTAAGTGATTGGGAGGTTTGACAACTTAGGGCATGAGGGCCCCCACATTTACACTGTGTAACATATAGTGGCAGCGTTCCATGATCATGAAATCTGCATCACATTTCCATCAATATTCCCTGTGAGTGTGAGAGTGAAGGGCAGAAAGTGATGTATTTCAAATATATATGTATTTTACTTTTTATTAGGAAATTTTCAAACATATATAGAAGAAAAGAGATTATAAGCAACATAGCCAAGTGTGTCTCATGTGTAACCCCTCGTGTTACCCCTATTCCAAATCATTTCTGAAGCAAACTCCATACATCAGATCATTTTCTGTGTAAACATTTTCGTATATATCTCTAAAATGTAACTGTTTTCAAAATAAAACATAAAATTATCAAAAGATTTTTTAAAGTATTAGAGGGGGCTTCCCTGGTGGCGCAGTGGTTGAGAGTCCGCCTGCCGATGCAGGGGATACGGGTTCGTGCCCCGGTCCGGGAAGATCCCACATGCCGCGGAGCAGCTGGGCCCGTGAGCCATGGCCGCTGGGCCTGCGCGTCCGGAGCCTGTGCTCCGCAACGGGAGAGGCCACAACAGTGAGAGGCCCGCATAGTGCAAAAAAATAAAAAAAAGTAAAGTATTAGAGGCTAATTTTTACATGACTTCTATATCTAATATATGTCTTATATAATCAATAAATAATTCTCAGACATAAAGAAACTCATTAGCTAAACAGACCTTCAAAGACAAATTATCTGTAGAGTATATATAGACAGAGTATGTATACAGGGAGAAGAAGAGCATAGTGTGTGTGTGTGTGTGTGTGTGTGTGTAGTCATTACCTATTTACTTAAAATATATCGTGAAAGACAAATGGTAACATGTATTTTTTTCCCAATGGTAGCATAGATTGGCAGAGTTTTGTGGATTACTATGGAGCAGAAACTAGAACCCCACTCCCACAGAGTGCCAGTGAACTGCATTCACTCAAGTACTGTGGACAAAATTCATACCCGTCTCATGAATTTGATTAAAGCTGGAATGGCTGTAAATGGCAGAAGGAAACTCCCTCCTCCCTCTACTGTGCCCTGCAAGTTCATATAGCATACAAAAAAGAGTTGAGAAATACTGGCCTAAGATATGAATTCTCCTTCCCAAAAGAGTTGTAATGACATATAGATGATAAATTTATGCATCAGGTCATATGTATAATGAATTAAATTGTCCTTTGACAATTTTAACTCAATATTAAATTGACTATTTTGAAAAGTGTAGGATTCTCATGTTGTAAATTAATATTTTGGAGCATATGGAGCTGGCTGAGTGTTAAAATAATAGTCCTCTTAGCCTTGCTTTGTGGGTGCCAGTGAGCTATGATAGAAAGCTTATCAATCTGTGAATCACTTCGTATGTAAGTACAGCTTTGTACCCCCAGATCATTTAGTAGGTCTATAAATGAAACCACTGTAATTGTTCGATCGTCCTACAGATTAAGATCTTGGCAAATGGGAAAAGAAAATATGCGACACCATTAAAAATAGCCATTCATAAGAAGTAGTTTTTGAAACAACTGCTAGAGACTAGTAGAAGCCATAAATTGCAGAAGTGAGTTAAATGAATCTTGATGTGATGAGAGTCAGTGATTTGCCAAGAGGAGGCTACCAAGAAGAAAGGGAAGAGAGCTCTGTGTGCAATTCATCTCCCAACCAGATGTCTTTGTCTCCTTGGAAAACAGGTACCAGCGTGTTTTTTTATCAAGATATTGTGTGGTTCTTTCTCTACTTTTATCTATTATGAGCTATAAAGATAAAAATGAAAATACCAGGGCTTCCCTGGTGGCACATTGGTTGAGAGTCCACCTGCCAATGCAGGGGACACAGGTTCGTGCCCCGGTCCGGGAAGATCCCACATGTCATGGAGCGGCTGGGCCCGTGAGCCATGGCCGCTAAGCCTGCGCGTCCGGAGCCTGTGCTCTGCAACGGGAGAGGCCACAACAGTGAGAGGCCCGCGTACCGCGAAAAAAAAAACCAACCAAAACTGAAATTTTGAAAAGCCAACCAAAAAGGCATTGCAGTTTTGTGGAATGAATGTTAGGTGAAGAACCAAGGTCTGAGCTCAGACCTGACACCGATTCTTCCCCTATTAGAGTAAATATTCCCTGGTGGAATACTTGCAGGCAGCTGTCAGTGACTATGTGGAAACCTCTCTCCTTGGCCTGCCCTCCTAACTCCACTGAGTCTCCTGCTGGGCCTTTCCACCTGCTTTTTCTATCAACAGGGCTACAGCAGATTAGCCAGTTTTATATGTATCTGAATCTCCTCCTTGCGAAGAACCCGGTGAGCCCATTAAGGGTGCCATCTGTTTGGGTCTTCATTTACTCATTCATCAACATTTACTCAGTTGAGCATCTACTATGTGTCAGGAACTGTTAGGTGCTGGGAATGCAGTAGTAAACAAGACAGACACAGTCTCTACTTTAATGTGGATTACAGTTTAACAAGGGATGCAGTTTGATTGTGATATCTCCTACAAAGGAAACTACAAAATATAACAGGGGAACCAATTATAATAAATGCTACAAAGGGAAACAATATAAAGAAAAATACAGACCAGTGCTTTTGAAACTAAAGTTGCAGCTCATTAGTGGAGCATGAAATCAATTTCGTGAGACAAGAACAGCATGTTTTTATTTAATAGGATGAATTGGTATAGAAATAAACTGAAAAGGAAATACTAGAGTATATCACATATAATCAGAAGTACTGCTTCAAGAATCAACACATAGATGAAGGCTGAGATGAAATGGAAAAAAAATGTATTTCTTCCTGTGGGTCATGGTGGAAAAGTTTTCAGGCCATTGATTTAGACACACCATATAGACTGTAGCAGAATATTTATTATTGCCTGTTCCAACCACAACTACAGTGGAGGCGACCACACTCAAGTCTACATGACCATCCTCCACAATTCTTGAATGTGTCTGATGAGTCAGGAATGGGACCCTGAGCTAAGTCAAGCCAGTGTATTACTAATAATCAGATTTATCTGTAAGGATTTTGGAATTGAGTCACTGGACGTCTGAGCCCATCAGATGTAGGTATTTGAGCTAACAGATCATGTAAAATTGATGTTGAGATGGCCATATGGTCCCTATGCAAGATGAATAAGCACAGGAAGCCAACTCTGAGAGAAGAGAATAGAAAAACACCCACAGAGAAGGAAAGACATAGCAAGGAATCTCATCTCTTGACCTCAGGTTTAGAAGCTCAACTCTACTTATTTGTTCTTCTCAGATTCCACAAGCTCTTAGTATGTTTCAGTGAATAATTTTCACTTGAGCTATTTGAAGCGGTTAATTTACTTACAAATAAGAGTCTTTCCTGGAAAGGATTATTTATGTTAACTTTCTTTTTTTTTTTTTTTTTTTTGCGATACGCAGGCCTCTCACTGTTGTGGCCTCTCCCGTTGCAGAGCACAGGCTCTGGACGCGCAGGCTTAGTGGCCACGGCTCACGGGCCCAGCCGCTCCACGGCATGTGGGATCTTCCCGGACCGGGGCATGAACCCGTGTCCCCTGCATCGGCAGGCAGACTCTCAACCCCTGCTCAACCAGGGAAGCCCTATGTTAACTTTTGATTCTTATCAATGTCAGCGATAATAAAGTATTCACCAAAAAATGGGCAGAATGTCATTTATTGAAAAAGAAACCAGGGAAAGAAAACTATTCATTCAATCAAAGAGGCTTTGCAAAGAAGTCCTCAATCATTTTCTGTCTAATATCTAGATTGAGAATTTTCAGCCTTTTGGACTGTATCCTTCCATAATAAATGATTTTCTACATTGGTTTCAAAGTATTCTCAGCAGTACAGTGATCCATTTTTAGATACAGAACAGAGAAACTTGCTCCTTTCCAGGTCACTCCTATGTTAATGACACATCCACAATAATCTGAATGAACTAAACTGATATATTCAGTGTTCGCTTACAATAGAGTCTGTCTGTTGCCTTTATTGTGAATGGCACAATAGCTCAAAAACGAAGATGCCACTGATAGATGACACCCTTGTGTTCATTCTCTTTGAGCTTTGTTTCCTACTTGAACTTGATTACAACTGACAGCCATTGAGGAATATAAAAACATCCATTCTCCCTTTAGTCATTCAGGCACATAATGAGTTTCAACAAAACACAGAGGAATCCAAGAATCTGCATCACCCAGAGACCGCCCTTGAAATGAAGCCTTACCTTTTATTAGAACAAAATGTTATCCACATTAAGAGGAAAGTTTTAAATGTGTTCACTGCAGATGAGGCTTTATTTAGACTTATCCTGTTTTTCCTGTGCTTATGAAATGTAAATTCAAAGACATCAAAACTGTTGAGTAAAGCACAGAAAATGTTTTCCCTTAAGGGTAGGGGATGGATGGAGTGGAGTGTAGATTAGTCCCACATTAGAAAAGACAAATTTCCCAAGCTGACTTCTGAAAATAGCTTCTTATCAACCTAAAAGAAATCAAGGAATATAAGGGCATAAAATAAAGAATAGAAAACTGTAAGAAAGAAGAAAAATCAGTCTAGACAAAGAGTTGTGTTCTGACCGACTACACAATTGCATTAGAGTCTGGCTGGATAGGCCTCGATGCTAATATAACCAAGGCTGGATGTCTCTCTCTCTCAGGTCAGTCAATTCCCTCCACATCCTCAGACTAGATCCCAACCATATCAACCATCTTACCAACACATGTAGGATGCTAAAAGAGAGTAAAGCCCAATGCTGTCATCAAGAAATAATTAAACTTAGTCCTCATCGAAATCTAAAAGCAGCATCTTAGTGTGTAAATAATAACTAATTATTGTTAGAGCAAAATAAAGTTTTATAACCTTATTCATCATTTACGAAGCATCAAGAAGCATCTGAGAAATACACAAAATTGTCTATTATTTTAACATTTGTTTTTCCTACTTAGTGAATTCTAAAGAAACAATGGAGAATGCGAGTGCCTAACTGCCCTGGTGTAGGACCAATAACTCCAACATGGTTCTACAGAGCTTCAGTTTAAAGTGAGAGAAGAGGTATTATTAGCCTGGAGCTTCCCGCAACGGATCACATTTTTCTCTTATTCCCAGGATTCATTCTAGACCTGGTCTGAATTCTATACTACACTCAAGAAGAATTAAAGGTGTCTGGATTCCTAGGTGATTAGAATGAACTCAGTATCCAGTATTAATCCTGTCTGACCCCAAGTAGGAATAAACTAAAGGTCATTTAACTAAGTTAGGGAGGGTCCACAAAACTCAGGCCAGAGCTTTCCTTTCCAGTCATAGATCTCTTATGTTAGGACTGCAAGTCAAATAAAAGCATGAGAAATATCCAATGTCAATCAGATACCATTTTAATATTTCTGAGCAGCTAAAAACAGGAAAAATGAAGATTCTAAGCTTTCATCAGATTTAAATCTCTTTAAATTTATTCAGAAAAGATATTTTATACCTTAGAATCTCATTAAGTTTGAAAGGGAGTTAGGAGGGAAAGATATGTACATATCTCAGGAGATAAAGAAATGTAAAATCTATCATGTTATCACCCTGATTAAAGCTTGTAGACTTCTCTGAACATACTGAAGAATTAAGCAATCTGTAAAACTCAAATCCATGGTCATGAGCTATATGATCATCCTGCTTGAGTCACTGAGTTATTGATTTAGCAACTACAAATGGGGCTCAGTATGTCCCATCAAGTCTCCAACAGGAATCCGAACAGTGAGCAGACACAAATGTCTGGTCAAAGTAACCTGAGTTAACTGGGATGGTAACGCCTGACTTAAGGAGTTCACATTTTCAATCCCAAGAAGATTTAAAAGTAAGTATGGAAATGTTTAAGAGAATCAAAACCATGATATTAATTTTTTTGCGATAGAAAGAAGTCTGTCCATACTTGGTATTTTCTGTACTTGTAATGTTTAAAAGAATTAGGCCTATTAGAGTGACAGCCTTGTGATTTCAATTTAAAATGTGTAATTGAATGATTGATTTAGACTAATGATTTTAAGTTGATATAATACGAACTTTGTAAAAAGCATTGAGCATCTGTGTTTACCATATTTCAATGTTTAACTTTTCAGAGTTACAAAACACTGTCAGTATTTGGGAAGATTTATTAGGTCAAAGGAGCATGTAAAAAGAAAATAAAAGTATATTAAATATATAGAGGCACTTTATAATATTTGAATGCGTTTAACTAAATTAGGCCAAATATTAACCAAAGCCTCTTTAAATGTGATTAACATCTTCCGAACTTATAAACCAAATGATAAGATGTACAAGCTAAACTTAAAAGCCTAACAAAGAACTAGGTATTATGAATTTTTAAGCCAAAAGTAAACTTCTGAATAATAGTCTCTGCCCATTAAAATCAGACTGAATACCAAAAGTTTCACATAAAGCATTTTGGACTCAGGAACTCTAAAGTGTGGACATTGGGAAATTCCTCCTGGGGAATTGTAATCTTTAGGATTAATTATAACCCTGATTGCTATTTTTGTCAGAGTCTAAGAATGAATCTTTCATAGCACAGAATGGGCAGGGTGATTGTGCATGATGAGTATTTAATATCTCACATCTAAAACCAATGCTCTGGGACTTCCTTGGTGTTCCAGTGGTTAAGAATCCGCCTTCCATTCAAGGGGCATGGGTTCGAGCCCTGGTCGGGGAGCTAAGATCCCCCATGCCACGGGGCAACTAAGCCCACGCGCTGCAACTAGAGAAAAGCCCATGTGCCACAAAGAAGAACCCGCATGCCCCAGTAAAAGATCCCAAGTGCCTCAACTAAGACCCAATGCAGCCAAATAAATAAATATTTAAAAAGTGAAAAGTAAATAAAACAATAAAACCAATGCTCTGTGTTCATGGGATTTCAGTCTAATATTCACAAACCGTGGGAAATGGAGCAAAACTGAAATTGCATAGTGATCATAGTGACTTCTGAGAACTCTATGTAGCCCAGTAGAGCTGACCATAGAGTACAAAGAAGGACAACTTTAACCTCATAATATATTTAAACACAGAGATCAGAAATCCAGGAACATAGGATTATTTTAGAGCTATAAGCAACCTCAGAGAGATTATCTATTTCATTTTATCAGTAACAGAACTGCCTGTCTTTAGTCTAATAGCTAGTTAAATGAAGAGCCTGAATTAGAACCTAAGGCTCTGTAATATATTGCTAAATATTTTCAACTACTAGAACAACACAGGTTTCCAATAGAACACTTGGCAATTCTTAACAGAAATGCAAAAATGATTACAGTACCATAATTACCAAATAAAACAAGATAACAGCAAATGGTGCTTGAAAATATGTTGACAATAACTGGTGGAGTCCTCAGAGGAGTTTGGAAAAGAGCCCTTCAGATCTGCTCAACAGTAGTAAGAGAATAACCGGAAATGCAAAGAATATTTTCAATCTGGAATAATCCACATACAGATACTAAGTATCTCCTCCCACATGAAAGGAAATAAGAAAGAAAGCAGGAAAAGTACTGACACCCCTTGCCTGGTCCAGGAAGTCCGGCAGGGTTGTGTTTCCAAACATTTGTCATTCCATTTCAATCTTCACAATTTTTGCCATATCCTCATAACTCTGGTGTCCTATTATTTACTTAATATTTTTCCATAAGTTGAATTTAGCTTTTTCCTATGTGATAACATACTTGGAATCACAAGTTTGAGTTATACTTTTACTAAAACACATTAAAATATATTTCTATTGATTTGTCTTATTTTTTCCGTGCCTCAGCTTAAATCACCACATACACCTCTAGTGATATGTATAAAAGTCCTATACATAGGAAAGCACCAGCAAGTAGAGAAATGCTGCCTTTGATCAGGAATTGCCAAATGCACAAAAGTCTTCTCCACTCCACAGCAAGAAAGACAAGTCTGCTTTTGGCCCTCCTCTAAAAGAACCATTTACACTAAAAGTGCAGTTCAGCAAACATGAGCACTTACTTCATGTCAAGTCCAATACTGTGCCCTGGTGGTACCAAAGATTCATCCTCACCCTCCAGGAACCTAGGGTGCAATGCCAAATGAACAGATTCTCTGGGGGGAAAAGTACCCACCATATCTTAATAAATATTCCTATTATGACCAAACCTCAGCATCTACTTCCTCTGGAGACCCATCAGAGTACCAAAGCCGATCCCTGACAAAGCAGACTGAGGAGCATGGAATTAAACTTTCCCAAAAAGGAGTCAGGCGGGAGCAATCCTGTATGATATATTGAGTTCTAAAACAGGTAATGAAACAATGTGTACAATGGGAACATAATTATACAAATATATGTATATTTATGCATAAAATAAAGATTAGAAGGAAGTACATCAAAATATCAAAATATTAACAGTAATTATCTCTGCATGTTAGAATTACACGTGAGTTTTATTTTCTTATAATTTTCATGTTGTACACATTTTCTTCAGTGAGCTTCTTTTTGAATATCAGAAATAAATCTTTTTAATCTTTGTTTCCCATTTACTTGAGACTTTTTATTAGAGAGGTTTTGTTGTGTTTGTTTTTCCTTTTTTTATAAAGAAAAGAAAAAGGAACGAGGCTTTTAAAAAGTTTAACCACTTGTTCTCTGTAATGGCCTCACCATTTTCTGCTGCATATCTTTGCCATTCCCTCTGACCCAAAGGCATTTTCCTTCATCTCCATATGTGAAAATATCTACAGGGTCTTCCATGAAGCTCAAAGTTAGAAGCAATTTCTTCCTCTGAAATTTAGTAGCACCTTATTTTTAACTTATTTATGACAATCACTTTCTAACATTTTGAACATGAAAAACAGATTCACAAAATTTTAGAGCCCAAAGAGATCATAAAAAACACTTCATTCAACCTACTTTGCAAATGGGGAAACTGAGGCTCGATTAAATTATGTGATATACTCCAATTTGCACAGTGAGTAGATGTAGCATCAAGGCCAGATGCCAGGCTCCATCCAGGATCCTAGGTTCCTGTTCTTTCTATTTACAGAGTGGTGCCAATTTGGAACTAGTGGTTAAATATTTTTCCTAAGTTGAATGGCAAACTTTGTCAACTAAGAGTTTTAAGTTACTTTTCCCCCAATGAGCTAACCAAATGTTTAATAATTACGCCTGGTACAGCATGAGGTAGTCATGAATTGACTTAGTTTCTCCTTCTCTTTTTTCTTGCTCCAGTGTAGCCTCTGGAAAAAAAATAGTCCATAAAGCTAGAGACATTAATTTGGGTACCAAACAGATGAGCACTCCATCTTGAGCAAAAAGAGAGGGCATTTTAAAATCTGATATTTTCAGCATTGTCTTTTCCTAGAGTTTCCTAGTAAGAAACTTAAATCTCATCTCTACCCACCCTTTCCCAATTATTTCATTTAAATGTTAGTATAAAGGAAATATCGCACATTACTGGCAGCTGAACAATGCTGACTTCCAAATCTAGCAAGCAATTCACTGAAGTATTTTATAGAAAAAGGGTTTTACAGTACATTAGTGATCCACTAAGGGATTCTTCAATTTTCATTCATCCTACACTTCCCTACTTTATACTCTGACCCCTCTAAAATACCTTCCTACGTAGAATCCAGATTTCTAACAAATATTCAAATGAACATTTCAAGTAAGCTAATGGCGGTTCAGCTTGTCAAACAATGATTATATTTCTTTATAATGGTACAAAATTAAAGATTTTTTTACATTTCCTCTCAGATAGTATAGGAAATGGAAAAATAAAAATACACAACTCGAGTATTATTAATGTAATTGAGGGAAAAAACAGTAATCTTGAGGTTCACTGAAAACAACACATCTTTACCTTCAGTCAGATACTCATTGGGCTTAGAGAGACCCCTGTGTTTATCATTGTGAAGGAAAAGAAGAAAATTAAAGAATATGTTCAAAAGTCTGAGAATATATTATCAAATGTTTTCTTAAAGGCAACATTTTATAACATCGTTCCAACTATCTGGGAAAGGAAACCTCTTTATAACATGTAAGTCTTTCTCAGATGCCACTCAGGCTCCAGTCAATCATCTACTAATTCTCTTCGACTTCTTGTTCTTGGATAAAGGAACTTACTTCTGCACCAGCTCCCTGGGCTTTCTCCCCTTTCTAAAATATTGGTTCTTGCCCCTTTTGTTCAGAAGCCAAATGATTAGCTTCAGGCTCATGACTGATTTTCCATTGTTCCTTTCGCTTTAACGTCTCCTCATTGCGCCAACACTCTGGACCCCAGAGGGATTTTCACCGTTCTCCAATTCTTTTTCTCCCTCGGCAGCAATTTTTTTATTTGATTTTTCTTTTCCTTTGCTTTTATAAAAAGAAAAATTCTCACTTTAACACTTCCCTTTGAATTGTCCTTTAGCTACGAGAGGAGAAAAAGGTTTTAACTTCTTGGAACTCATGCAGTGTTGACAGGGAACACTTGTGTTCACTTCTCTGTGTTACAACCCAGAAAAATGGAAATGATACTCTTAAAAATGTTTTGCTTTTCAATCTATATTTGAATCTTTTCATCATTATGATAAACTTTAGTTGGATTCTATCATAGAAGTTATTTTTTCTAATCACCTACAATGTAAAAACAATCAACAATTACTAAAAACATTCTCTGGAAAAGAAGGCAAAATGATATTTTGATCTCAAAGAAATGGTGTGACATTCAGGTAGCAATGAACATTCAATGATAATGCAAACACAGCCATTGAAATCGTTCTGAAGGGGAAACTTGTTGTCATCAGTAGTAGTAGTAGCAACAATGAAATAACAATAGCTACCATTTGAAACCTTTCCATGATGCAGGGAGTACAGATCTGGAGAATGTATTTAATCTTCACAACACTCTGTGAAGCATAAAGTTTGTATCCTCCTTTTTTATACATTAGGACACGGGGTCAGATAGGTTGCTTAAGTCCAATGTCACATAGCAGAGACAAAATGAAAACTCATGTATAACTGGAAGGCCTGGATGCAAGAATATTATATCACTTGTAAGATTTTTAAAATATTTATGCAAAGAAAATTATCGAGTGGACTCAACTTACAGTAGAAATCTGAAAGCTGACCACTAGTTTCCTGGAATTCTAGGAAAGCAGACCACAAGTTTTCTGGAATTCTAATTCTGATTTTCTTTACTCGTGTTGGCAGTAAGGTGTAATGGATATGAGAGAATCCTTTTGGAAGCAATCCCAATGACTAAAGGATAACTTTCATCTAGAAATGCAATGCAACTCTTATTTGACATCAGAGAACACAAAAAAGGGGGAGGGCATTCAAATTATTATAAATCAGTTTTGAATTATAAAATATGCAAATTCTTATTGATTTTACCATGAATTTTAATGTCTTTCTAGCATTTTTTCCACTTATGAAATAAGATCCTCCAACCTCAATAAAAGCTGCATCTCTCCAAATTGAAGAATTAAGTTCTTCATCTTAGAAATAAAGGAAAATTCTTTTTCTACAGTCTTCTCCTTTTCCTTAAGATTTCTAAAGATTTCTAAATCAAAACAGTGGTGAGATTCTCCCTCTCCCCCGCCCTCCCGCTCTCTCTCTCTTCTTATTTAATATATGGCTATAATAGCATTCAACCATTTGAAAATGGATCTGTGTCTTAAATTCCTTGATTTGGGGCTGATAAAAACAACTAACTGTTGAGGAATAGAGGACTTAGAAGAGACACAGGACCTCATTTACTTGCCAGAACACAATTTCTTATTACACGATTAAATGAGGAGCCTTTAAAGACTTAACTGACATCCTGGGTATCTCTGAGTTTAACAGGAAAACATTTTGACAAGGAAAGTTGTAAACACATGAGATACATATGGAGTATGTTTCCCTTGAAATTCTCAGTGTTTTAAAATTTAACAGATAGTGTACTTTGAGCTTTCATTTAATTCTCCATTCTTGTGAAATTCAATGATCCTGAACAAAGAAGATCTCTCCCTCACCTAGGATTATGAATCAGCCTGGAAACACTAGTCACATATCGTAGCAGATCAGTGACTTGGGCACATAAAAAGATCTGACGCACCAAATCCATACTGTATATTCAGATTTGTAATCCAAGCCCAAAAGACACGTCAAAAAGTAAAGGGGAACAGAAAAAGAAGCAAAAGAGGCAAATGAAACAAAAATGGCACAAGACCCTTGTAAGGATTTTATTGCACTAATTGTGAGTCAACAATTCTCAATCTTGCAAGATCCCTGCACATTAAAACAATATGAATCAAATCTGATTAGCCTAAGAAACATACAAGCTTTTTTCTTATGTTCAATGGGCACAAACATCTAATCAGCTTAAAGGGATACCTCTATACAAGGAAAAACATTTTGATCATATTCTATTTAACAGTGTCTTACAGCAACCAATCTCAGAAATTTTATTAACTTTTTAATATAAGTGAATCCTTAGGGGAGGGATTTTACAAACTAGTAACGTAAAAATAAGCCAGTAGCACAGGGAGCTATACACAAGAATATTTCTGGCAAGGGATGAGTGGGCATTGCAGTCCACTGTAATGGCATAACTATGCTGTGGGCATAGTTGCCTGGGGCCTAAAAATGCTATAGGACTTAGCACCAGGCAAATAAACTAATATTTTCAGAGAGTCTGCTATATGCCAGGTGCTATATCCAAATTAAATACCTGACCTCTCTGTATCCTAAAAGCTCTGTGATATGAGTATCATCATCATCTTTATCAATAAAGGGCCCGGGACTGTCGGTGGTCAGACCAGGTCACAGCTAACTCTCAAGACTGTTTTGAGGATTAAGAAACAATATATACAATGTTTCTATATAAACCACAATTAGAAATACAAATATAATAGTATACAATTGTATAGTTAGCTTCTGGTTCAATATGCCATACAAAGCACACATATTCTTCTTCTTCCCTCCCAAATTCTCTTTGAAATAAACAGTGAAGGTAGATTTTAAAATCCATGGCACTGTAAAGTCATATGATATATCATATGTCATATGATATGATATTCTACAGATATGATATTCTGATATTTTCACAAATTTCTGCAAGGTGGAAAGAGAAAGGAATTATATTTATAAACCTAGCCTTGCAAAACCAAAGCAGTTCAGCTTACATACAGGAGAAGGCTGAATGGGGATGTTGTCTTTCTGCTGAAACTGATACACAATGCAGGAGCGCTATAGCATTCATCTCCAGCTGGAGCCCAAAGAAATTTTCACGAAAAGCAGTGTAAGATTTGTTTTGGGAAAGATTATTAGTGTGAGTGTTTGGGCTGGGGACACAGGCAGAGAGCACGCCTGCAAGAACTCCAAAATAACTCTATGGACCCGAAGAGTAAAACAGGAATGACGGTTCCTCCAAAGAGTAAAACTCACTAAAGATCACTGCTACGGGCAGAATTGTATCCTCCCCAAATTCGTATGTTGGAATCCTAACCCCAGTACCTCAGAATGCAACTGTATTTGGAGGCAGGGTTTTTAAAGATCTAATTAAGTTACAATGAGATCATTAGGGTGGGCCCTAATCCAACATGACTGGTGTCCTTACAAGCGGAGATTAGGACACATCCATAGAAGGCAAAACCACGTGAAGACAAAGGGGAAAGAATGCCATCCACAAGCCAAGGAGAGAAGCCACAGAAGAAATCAACGCTGCTGACACCTTGATCTCAGACTTCTAGCCTCCAGGAATGTGAGAAAATAGGTTTTTGTTGTTTAAGTCACCCAGTCTGTGGTACTTTGTTATGGTAGCTATAGCAAACTAATAAAATCACCCCCAGTAAAATCACTCCCAGTAAAATCTCTCCTACTTTGAAAATTGTGAGGTTTCCAAGCTAGCCCACCAATTGTCATCAGTGGAGCCAAAAGTCTGTAGGCAATCATGCCATTCAAAGAAAGACTTTTGTAAAGAAGATTCCATGCTAGGTATTTATATGAATCAATATACTCCCTGTTTCAAAAATATGATTGTTCAACCAAACCTCAACAGATATCTAATGAAAACTAACAGAGTGATGTGGAAAGACTTACCCTGTGTAGACAAAAATTAATACACGGCAGAGATGCAATCTTAAAAAAAAAAAAGTCCAATTAGTATCCTCAGAGTGTTTCAAGCTATAATAGTAAGGAAGAGTCAGTCTCAGAATGGAGAGCTATCTCATTCGGAATACCTTTTCATACCCAGTACACCAGCATTGCCAGCCACCTGTTTCTTTAGACTCTAGATAGCAATGGACAACAATTAGTAAATGAAAGAGGAAAATATGATGACTGACAAAAATAACAAGGTGGACAGGTTTTCCTTTGCTACATCATCCCAGTGTTTCAAAATACCTGGTGAGAAGGATTTGATTAGTACCAGAACTATGGTATATTCTAATAACAGATAATGTTGTTTATCTATAGATGAGTCACAAACTTTAAATCTCACTATAAGTCTGATGGGCAGAGAAAAGGCATTTCTTCATTTCATCTGTAATGACTCTGGCCTAAGTTTTTATCTGTTGGTAAGCAAAAACTACGTACATGGATGATGATAGTGATAAACAGATAGATTTGCTAAATGTCCAATCTTGTGTAAAGCTTAGTCTCATTTAATATATTAAAAATTTAATACATTAAAACAATTTCTTAGCAGCCAATTCATATGACTGCACCAAACTGCTCTGACACAGCAACATGTGGCTGGTGATCTCAGACCCAGATCCCCCTTAATGGCTTTGTGTTTCTTCAGCTTTGGCTGGCTACAGGCCCAAGATCCACTGCCTCGTCTTCCATCAGGCTCCTAGCTCATGGGTCCACCCCATCATGGAGGGTCCTTTGGCAGGCTGACTAGAATTCCAGAGTCCACACTCCATGGGAAATCTAAACTTCAAATCCCTACTTTATCTTAATCTCATTTTATTATCAAGTTTACTTTCATGTGGCTGTGCCTCAAGAATTTTGTGGGGGAACCTAGAGATAGCCTTTTTAGAGAGCCCTAACGAAGAGAGGGGAAGGCAGTATATTTCTAAGAGCCCCCTCCTCCTTTGATGTTACCCCCGCATATCTAAGCCCCTCCCTCCCTAGGACATCCAAGTCCAGCCATCAACATCCTCCTCCCTGGAACTTCCTTTCTTACCAGTGTCTGAAAGGGCAGGCTCTGCCCACTTCCTCTTCCTACCTAAACTTCTTGTAATATGGTCTAGAGCAATCCACCAAGCCTAGACCTTTATAAGCTAACGAGAAAGATAATGGAATTTAGAGAATCCTTTCTGAAGATAATAATCCTGCAAAGTCTTACTTTTGAACATGAACAGTTAAATATTATCTTTGCTCTTCTTGCATCTGTTCCTTTTCTTCCCAAACCAAACCCAGGCCTGTGGATGCTCAAGGCCAACCAAGACCATGCACTCAAAAAAGAAAGAAAAACACACATTTTTTTTAATGAGCCCAGTTATTTACAAGATATTTAAAATAATTTTAGCCATATTTCATAGCAGAGATTCATTCATTGTGGGCCTCACATGCCAACTAGGGTTTCCATATACCTACAGATGTAGATAAATACCACTGGAACCCTTGTTCGTGGCCTGTGGGGTTTCCAATGCCCTCCCTAAGAGTTCTATGATGTCTACGAGGCTTAGTTTTCTTCGAGGTATCTCTGAATCATTTCCTGCTTCTGAATTCTCTTTTCTGCTTCTTCTCTTTTCTGCTTTCTGTGATTCCTTTAAGTCTTCTTCACCGGTATCAACCCAAATAAGGGTCATTGCCCATCTCTTTGATTTCCTGCTCCTGCTCTCAACACAACTCACATGAGTCAGCTGTCAGTGATTGACTTTCAACAGACATTTGGAAGTAACAGTGAGGGGGAGGGCACATTAACATTGTGGAAATTTTTAAACTAGGTATTAGCCATTAGTTTTCTTAAAAAAAAAAAAAAATTGACTTTTCACAACTCAGCTTCCAATTTTCCCACACTTTTGCTCAACCATTTCACTTTCTGTACAAGCTGCAGCACAACAACTTTAAAAATTTTATTACAGAAAGAATGCATCCCTGTCCAGCACTTATACCCAAATTCATCAACTGATGGATAGATAAATAAAATGTGATATATCCACACAATAAAATATTATTTGGCAATAAAAAGGAATGAACTACTAATTCATGCTACAACATACATGATCCTTGAAAACATAAGTTAAAGAAGCCGGTACTGAGAAGACCACATATTGTATGAATACATTATATGGAACTTCCAGAATAAGCAATCTATAGAGACAAGAAGTAGATGAGTGGTTGTTTGGGGCTGGGGAATTGGGAGTAAATAGGAAATGGGTATGGGTAAATGGGTACAGAGTTTCTGTTATGAGGTAATGAAAATGTTCTAAAATTGATTGTGCCCAACTCTGTAAATATACTAAAAACCATTGAATTGTACAGTTTAAATGGATAAATTTACGGCATGTAAATTTTATCTGAGTAAAGCTGTTGTGAAACAAATAAACAAAAAAGTACTTGTACCCAGTATTCCCTATTGACAAGTATAGTCAATATTTTGTGGCCAGAGGGTGTGCAGCAAGTAAGCAACACCTCCTACAGAAGGGTGTCTGAACAGGACTTTTCTCCTCTCCAGGAGTGTGATATATTATAGTGGCTCCCACATTGATTGATAGTTGTGATTTAGTAACATCATTGACCTTCGTTTGACATACTGATTATACCATTCAGGGCCACCTGTTCCCCACTTGTCTCCTGCTGTAACTCCTATTGTTCTATTCATCCTATTATTAAATAAATCTGTTTCATTTCAAAAAGCTGTGTTTTGGCTCATACTGAACAACAAGAAGCCCTTGGAAACTTGGCTCTTCACACATATTCCTGATATCATTTTAATGGACTTTGGCACACACAGACAAACTACATGTAGGTCATTTTCTAAAAGATTCTTTCTTCAAAATTGATGTAGAGACATTAAAATCTCAGAGAAGATATTTTGTAAAGAATAACTTTTCTCTTTAAGCTCTTCAGAACTGTAAGGTAATGAGTATAAAAAAATCTGGTAAAGCCAAAATTCTTAACCAGAGCCTTAATGTCAATTATTGAAGTAATACTTGAACTAATCCATTTTTTCTTAGTCATGAAAAGTATATAATAAATACATTTTCAAATTTATGTCCCTCAATGGAAGCTTATTTTGTGGCTAATATGGGCCCCCAAGGAAAAGGAGGAGGCCCAGGTCTTTGTCCCAGACTGGTTGCCAGAAAAGTAGAAATCTGAGTTCATGTGAAGGTGAGCTCGGGAAATAAAGGACAATTCTAGGTTGCAGAAAGGGAAAGAACTGCATCTGAAGCAAAGTGTCTACAAAGGACAGGCAAAGTGGATGATTGGGCCCCAGAGGCAGAGCCTAAGGTAATGAGATACAGAAGGTGAGATGCAGTGGGAAAGAGCTTTATAGTAGCTGCCAGAACCAGCCTATAAACAAGAAAAAGTATTGTGAAGGATACTGGCATTCTGGTTTTTTAAGCTTTATTTTCTCCTTGAGAACATAAAACGTATTAGATTCTATGCCCATGCTTATTTCTCAAAATCTTAAATGAGAATTGGAAATGCAACTCCAAAATATTCAAACTTTCAAAAGTATTTGCTCTAAAAACTCATATTCATACCATATACAATAACTTTTACCAGTTTCTTCCTGTGACCTTCATATCAGCCGGAGTTAGGGGCAGAGAGGAGACTAAAGTATCCAACTCAGGCACAGTATACCACAAGTTCCCAAATAAACGTTTCATGAATTCACTATGATAAAACATAGATGGGACAAAGAAGAGTGCCAGGTTCAGCAGAGGTGAGTGTAGGTGCTCAATAAGTGTTTGGTGATTGAATAAAGATGACTAAGTATGTGCCCAAACTGAGTACTTACAACCACTCTCAAACTCCCGCAAAATAGAGATTTTAGAAGCGTTGGCAAAAGACTGCTGAATACTAAGTGTATAAAGACACTACTACAAAACCAGTCATATTAATCCCTTCAACCCTCTAGAACAAAGGCCCCAACTGAAAGTCAGACACACTATAATTATGTTCATCCTGGTTTTCAATCAACTTCCAAGCACTGTTATGGACCACTTTAACTCTTTACTTCATACACTTACTTCCAGAGTGAATGGGCAACCAGTCATGATAATTCCATGAACACTTCACAATGTTCTATGAAAGTTAAAATTGGGGACTCTTTTTAAAGATGTCAAAGAACATCTGTGTCTTTCCCATTTTCTAGATACAAATATTCATTATGTCCATAATTATGCATGAAATTCCAGAATATTTAGATAAGAGAGTTTCAGGTACATTAAAAGAAAAGATTTATTAAATGAATGTGAGATGAAAATTCCCTGAAGAAATAGGTAAAGTGTTAATCCTATTGACAGGGTTGACTACTTATGCACAATTAATTATTCTCACACAATATTCATTTGTGACATTGTTCCAAATTTTAAGGAAATATAAGGAATTTTTGATGGAGGTCAGCTTTTATTGCGAGATTGTAAATAAAATCTACTACTTTTCTAATAGGTAATTGCTAATAAGAGACATCTAAACCATCACATATTCTAATAAATAATCATGCACTTTATTAGTTCAGTGAATGGGGGCAAGATAGTGAAAAACAAGATGGAAAAGCTTTTAAGCACAGGAGAAAATAGAAATATGTAATTTTGAAGTGATTATTTCAAAATCATCAGTACTTACAATAAGAGTAATCCTAACCACAAATACAGTGGGATAATTTTTTTAATCACAGAAAAATAAAGTTCAAAGATCATAATAGATAAGAAAAGATGACTAAAACTCTTGAAGACACCAATTTTTTTAACTAAAGGCAATACAATTTACCTACAAGAGCTATTTCAATACTTTCTGAACCTTAAAAAAGAAAAACTAATTTTATTAGCTGCTGCTGCCAAGGAATGCATCAAGTTAAAATAAAGATGTCATACAATGTGTCCTTCAACATGAAATCACCAAAGTGTTCTATGTTATTCACAACAAGCACCTTTATTATTCATAGAGAACTTCATCTCACTGCCTTTGAATTCAAGGGGGTTAACTTACTGAACAGTGTCCTCCATTTATTGCATACTTTCTCTAAAGCCCTGGACATTTCCAGCTGACAAATACAGACACAGTTTTCATTTTCAGAAACAACATTAGTTTGCTGCACCATTGGGTGAAATCCAAGCATTTAGTCAGGCTTGTTTCCCTTGCTGCCTGGCTTAGCACATGTAATGAGAATTATGTCTTTCACTTCTATGCCAACTTGAATACATTAGATGCAAGAATAACAGAGTCAGCACTATATCAAGATAGACATGACTGCAGAAAATAATCTAATATGCCTTTACCCAGGTGGCATTCAGCTTCTAAGCATTGTAACTAATACACCACAAAAAACTAATGACAGACTACAATTTTATATTAGTCTCATAAAATTTCATAATTTAAACCATTCAACCCATTTGTTCTTTTAAGCAGAATTAGCTTGAGACTTACCAATAATCTACTCAAGTATTTTTTGCCATTTTGAAAATAAGTATACAAGGAACATGAAAACATGATCAGCTTTTTGTTGAGAGGTTAAAAAGGCTATGTATCACAACAAAGAGAGTATTATTTTCTAAAGAATAAAAATCATGAAAAGTAAATCTGAATAATTGTATTTTTTTTTACTTAGTTTTATATGTAAATTTTGGAATTTTTTTTCTGGTAAAGTGCTAGGTGCTAGACTGTATGTACCATTTTGTGTGTATTTTCTAGTTGAAGACTTATACTCATAAATGAAATAGATACTTCATTATCCTCATTTTAAAGATAAACTGAGGCTTAGAGAAATTAAGTAGCTCATCTAGATGAGTTAAAATCTAAACTTAGGTTTGGTGATTCATTTAATCACTAGTCTGTATGACCTCCCTAGGAAGTTTTGTCCTTCACAGAAAATGACTACATGCTCTTATCATCTTTATCATTTTATTTCATTGTATTTGATTCTGGGTACTTATATTCTACTTAAATCCAAGCTCCTCATGGAAGTTAATACTGATAAATAGGAACTTGAACTATTTATTGATCTCCTGAGGTAAAGCAACTCTTGTCGTTTTAACATCCATTCATTCAATGAACTGTTGCTGCCTACTGTGCTAGAGACTATTAGCTAGCTATCCCAATGGCCACTCTCAGGATCCTTCCCCTTTGCTTACCTCTGCTAGAGCATTTGGATATTTTGAGTATTCACTTTTCAGACTCCCTTTCAGCTAAGAGTGGTTGTATGACACTGTTCTATTCGATGAGATATAAGCAAAAGTCACCTGGGGAACTTGTGGAAACATCTCTGCTGCCTGAAAAAAAGTGACAAATGTTGCTAGTGCCACCCTTTTCCTCTTCATTCAGCCTAGATTATAAGCATAATGCCTGGAACTGAGTTCACCATCTTATGTCCGAGTCAAAAAGAACAAGCACAAGAGAAGAACACACCAAAGACAGCAGTGCAGATATAGAGAAAAAGTCTTGAGATGCCACTCAAAACTCTGTAACAGTCGACACTTAGGCTTCTTTTACCATATCGGTAAATATCCTTATAGTTAAGGCTCTCCTGGCTGCATTTTCTGAAACTCAGAACCAAAACACAATTCAACTCATATCTGTGCTGGCTAGGTTCCATGTGCTGTGAATACAGCACACGCTTGTGAAACTCACATTTTCATGGAAAAGCATTTGATAAACAGGTAAAGAATTTCAAGTGCTGGGAAGAACAATAAAGCAGAGTAAGGGGATAGAGAATGACAAGACGCAAGGAGAGTTTCTCTAAGGAGGTGACACTTAACCTAGGTAAAATGTGGGACAAAATGATGTTTTGGAAAAAATCATTGCAAGCTGAGGAAATAGCATGTGCAAAGGCCAGGAGACAAGAAAATGCCTGACATAGTTGAAAATCCACAAGTGGCCAGTATGGCTGAGTCCAGTGAATTAGGAAGATCAGAACATTGCCTCAAAAGTAAGCAATTCTGTTAATATCCATGAACTTTCATTTTAAAGCCTTTTATTTATCTGGAAGCATTTAACTTCTTAAAAAGCCAGTCACTTGATTTTTGGCAATTAGCTGCCCTGCATTTAAAAGTTTTTGTAAAACATTATCCTATCTCAAATATCATTTATCCAAGGCAACCTTGGAATGATTTCAAACACACATACATTCATCTGTTTTTAAGGGCACTGGTGACGCCAAGGAATAGTGAAGTTTCTTCAAAATTTGACTGTACACATGTAAGGGATGAATAACAGCACTTGCTGGGACCATAAAATCAGGTCTCTGAATAGAGGTCTGACATATTTTTCACACTTCTTTCCCTAAAATGTCCCTAACACTAACCTACAGCACTTCTTTTTTAACTGAGCTAGCACCTAAGAATAGAAAAAATTAAATAGTTTCCTCCCAACATGTTCAGAAATTTTGACATCCACATTTAATGATGCACTATGGGATTTCTTCAAGTCACCATCTGTTAGCAGAGGTGCTTTAGAAGCAGCAGTGCAAAGATGCTGGATATTTCCCTCCACAAGGAGACAGCTGGTAGGCAAAACAGAAAAATGATAGATGCTAATCTAACTAATATATCTGGTTTTCCTGTTCCTTTGTAGAAGCGTTATGGCAATAAGCTAAGGATGATTGCTTTTCACCTTGCACCTTAAAGAGGAAAGGTGATGGATATGCAAAAAGTTAGAATTGTTCTAAAAACAGCATTAGAGGGCTTCCCTGGTGGCGCAGTGGTTGAGAGTCCACCTGCCGATGCAGGGGACACGGGTTCATGCCCTGGTCCGGGAAGATCCCACATGCCGCGGAGCGGCTGGGCCCGTGAGCCATGGCCGCTGGGTCTGCGCGTCTGGAGCCTGTGCTCCGCAACGGGAGAGGCCACAAGAGTGAGAGGCCCGCGTAGCAAAAAAAAAAAAAAAAAAAACAGCATTAGAGGAAAACACCATACCATGTGGCAAGACTGGGTAGCATTTTAATGCATATTTCGAATTCTAATATTAATGTGTAATTGAATTCATGATAAAGTAAGTCTCTAGGACTCCATCATGAGTCTAAATGTTGAATCAGAAGATAAACACATCCATAGAAATAAAAATTATCAGATGTTTTCCTCTACATTGGATTGAAATATTCATGAAAATTCTACTCAATCATAAGAGAAAGTTTGTCTTTATAGAAGAATTCCAGCTAATAAATGTCAAAGAAATGATAACATTAGAATATCACAATTTTGCAACCCAAATAAAGTCATTGATTTAAGCAATATTCATCAATGAATGAAACCATTAAGTAACAAGTTAATGGTGAACTCTTCAGTGGGAGGCACCAGGCTGTTACTACCAGAAGCCACTAATCAAACTCAGTCTTACAATACGCATGGGGCAATGTGACGTCATGCCTCCAGATGTGATGTGATAAAAAGCACATAGGACCACCTGGAAGTAGTCTGGCCAAAAAAAGTTGAATGTGAATTTAATCAAACCCCTAGAACTGACTTTAATTTACAGGGAATATGTGGAGAGGAGGAAAAGATCTGGGCAATCACTAGGGCACTTATGAGTCAATGGCATGGGGGAAAATCTAATGAGATTGCTTTATATGAAAAGAGACCATCAAATTTAAAAAATGTGTAAAGATCTATTGATACTATGTATAAAATAGATAACTAATGAGAACCTACTGTACAGCATAGGGAACTCTAGTCAGTGCTCTGCGGTGACCTAAATTGGAAGGAAATCCGAAAAAGAGAGGATATATGTATACGTATAGCTGATTCACTTTGCTGTACAGTAGAAACTAACACAACATTGTAAAGCAACTATACTCCAATAAAAAATTTTTTAAATAAATAAGTCAATTAAAAATGTGTAAAGATACTTTTAATCTAAAAAAGAAAAAATGGTACTGATGAACCTAGTTGCAGGGCAGGAATAAAGATGTAGACATAGAGGATGGACTTGAGGACACGGGGTGGGAGGGGAAAGCTGGGACGAAGTGAGAGTAGCATCGACATATATACGCTACCAAATGTAAAATAGCTAGTGGGAAGCAGCAGCATAGCACAGGGAGATCAGCTCAGTGCTTTGTGTCCACCTAGAGGGGTGGGATAGGGAGGATGGGAAGGAGGCTCCAGAGGGAGGGGATATGGGGACATATGTATGCGTATGGCTGATTCATTTTGTTGTATAACAAAAACTAACACAGTATTGTGAAGCAATTATACTCCACTAAAGATCTATTAAAAAAATAAAAGTTGGAGAAATGTAATTATGAACTGCATATTAGGTGATATCAAAGAATTATCTTTAATGTTCATTATGATAATGAAACTGTATGAAAATACCTTTTTTTATTTAAGAAATGAATACCAAAGTTTATAGGGGTGAATTGCTATTATGTGTGGAATTTACCTTAAACTTAATCAATAAAGAAATAAGAAGGGAAAGAGGAAGATGAAGTAAATATGGCAAAATTCTGATAATCTAAGTGATAGGTATAGGGATTTTATTGAACTATTCTTCGATTTTTTCATATTTGAAAATTTTCATAATTTTTAGTATTCATTAATCAGAGCTTCATTAAGCAACTTATTTGAAAATGCCTTTTCTAGGACAAATAATATTAGCAAAGGCAATTAAAAAGAAAATCCATGACTATTGAAAGTACACTAACAGATACATGCTATTATATATCCATGGCGCACCACAGGTAAAAATAATTTATATTTATAATAGTATATATTCATTAATTATTTATGAAATCTCTGTTCAGTAGAAAACATATAAGAAAATTATAGAAGAGGAGTGCAAAAACCGATCCTCAGTTCTTATCACTTTTTAAGAAAAAAGTTACATCAGAGCCTATACATACAAATACATTTACCAATCTAGGACTTCATACAGAGCCATGTAGCCAACTACATATAGACTTCCACAAATTTTAATATCTGTAAATTTTTGTACAGCCCTTAAGTCTTGCTTGCTTAAAAGGGATCACTGTAAGTCACTGCAGTCCTTTTTGAGAATAATCTGACAGTCTATGGTTGTCTTATTCAGTTTGAGCTGCTATAGCAAACTACCATAAATTAGGTAGTTTAAACAGACATTTATTTCTCACAGTTCTGGAGACTGTGAAGTCCAAGATCAAGGTGCCAACAGAACTGGTGTCCAGTGAAGGTACTCACTCTTCCTGGTTTACAGAAGACGGTCTTTTCATATAGTACCCTCACGTGGTGGAGAGCTTAGTTTCCTTCAAAGAGTTATAATAAAGATCCATCAAAAGTACCCAATAAATATTAGCTATTATGATTATCATCACTTTTATATTATTAGAAGGAGTCAAAAAGAAATTCAAAAAAGTGTATGTTTGAGGCAAAGGAATAATAGGTATCACTTCCGTAAATTTATTTTTCAATAAATTTGAAATAGGAAGAAAGCTCTCAATGCACATATGATAGAAAAACCTAGAAATAACCTATTATCCAACCATTAGAAATACTTGTCAGCCAACTCTGTGAAATACTACAGTAAATATGGAGATCATTTAGATGAATGCAATAGCATAAATACACAATATTGAATGGAAAGTATAACTTTAGATTCATTGAGTTTATAGTGATGTTGCTCTAACACTAGTTATAACTTTGGACATGTTATGTAACTCTTCTGAAGCTTAGTTTCCTTCAAAGAGTTATAATAAAGATCCATCAAAAGTACCCAATAAATATTAGCTATTATGACTATCATCACTTTTATATTATTAGAAGGAGTCAAAAAGAAATTCAAAAAATTGTATGTTTGAGGCAAAGGAATAATAGGTATCACTTCTGTAAATTTATTTTTCAAACCTTATTTAAAATTCAAACTAAAAAGCTAAAACTGAATCACATCCTTCTCAAATTTAGGATGACTTTCTTCTGAATGAATAGATAAGGAAGGCATATTTGATTTACCTAGGCAGTTTATGTGTTTGAGCTTTCAGTCAGTCAAAACCTGATAATTGAATTTAACGATACGGTTAACATGATAAATTACAATTAAAGATTTTCTGTTACCCAATTTTTACATTTCTAAGGGAAAGACTAAATCTATGACTTATTTATACATTGGTAAATTTATCATTTCTAATATTGCATTTAGAAATTGGCTGCACGTTCATAAAGGAAATTATCCTATACTCTTTCTTTCTAATTTCCTTTTTTTTCAGCCTTTTTCAATCAAGGTGTATTCACATCATAAACTGACTTAAAGAGCCTTAAATTTAGAAAAGTTAAGAAAAGTTCCTATAAATTAGAGGTTATTTATTCTGTGAAGGATGGTTAAAATTTACCTGTAAAACAATCTGGACTTAGATGAATGTGCATGTGCGTTGTGGGGAGGGTGTGTGTGTGTGTTGTAAATTTTTAACTACTGTTCAATTTCTTTTTTGACAGGTTATAGGTATGTTTACATTTTTTATATCTTTATAAGCCAATTGTCTACAAAGTTGTTCATTTTTTTACCTTTTCCAATTCATTAGCATATATTTGTACATGATTTTCCCTTAGGATTTTTTAAATCTCTGCTAGATCTGTAGTTATGTCCTGCTTTTGATGTTACTATTACTTATGTCTTCTCTCTCTTTTCTCAGTCTTGTTGGGCTGCAGCTTGTACAGCAGAGATATATATATATATATAACTAAATATATATATATATACCTATATATTCTTTTTCAGATAGTTTTCCCTCATAGGTTATTACAAAATATTAAGTATAGTTCCCTGTGCTATACAGTAGATCCTTGTTGATTATCTATTTTATATATAGTAGTGTGTATATGTTAGTCCCAAACTCCTAATTTATCTCTCCCCCCCTTTCCTCTTTGGTAACCACAGTTTGTTTACTTTGTCTGTGAGTCAATTTCTGTTTCGTAGGTAAGTTCACTTGTATACTTTTTTTTTTTTTAGATTCCACATAAAAGCGATATCATATGATATTTGTCTTTGTCTGGCTTACTTCACTTAGTATGATAACTCTAAGTCTATCCATGTTGTTGCAAATGGCATTATTTCATTCTTTTTATGGCTAAGTAATATTCCATTGTATATATGTACCACATCTTCTTTATCCATTCCTCTGTCAAAGAATATTTACGTTGCTTCCATGTCTTGGCTATTGTAAATAGTGCTGCAGTGAACGTTGGGGTGCATATATTTTTTAGAATTATGTTATTATGGTTTTCTCCAGATATATGCCCAGGAGTGGGATTGCAGGATCATATGGTAGCTCTATTTTTAGCTTTTTAAGGAAACTCCATACTGTTTTCCATAGTGGCTGCACCAGTTTGCATTCCCACCAACAGTGTAGGAAGGTTCCGTTTTCTCCACACCCTCTCTGGCATTTACTATTTGTAGACTTTTTAATGACGGCCATTCTGACTGTGTGAGGTGATACCTCAGTGTAGTTTTGATTTGTATTTCTCTAATAATTAGCGGTGTTGAGCATTTTTTCATGTGCTTTTTGGCCATCTGTATGTCTACTTTGGAGAAATGTCTATTTAGATCTTCTGCCCATTCTTTGTGTTGTTTTTTTGATATTGAGTTTTTGTTTTTTGGTTTTTTTTTATTTACAAGGATGTTCATTATCATATTATAGCACTGAAAAATTAGCAATGTACACACCGCACAATTGGGGGACGTTAAATAAATGACCCTTACATTTGATGAAATTCCACACAGCTATTAAGAAATGATATTGCAGACAAATAGTTAAAGGCATAAAAAAAATGCTCACAAAATAATAAAGGGCAAGACAGAACTAAATTACAATGATAACAAATATATAAAAACACAACATTATATATAGAGAGAGAGATAGAAAAAGACTTGATGAAAATACGATAAAAAAGGAACATAGTGATCTTTGGGTTGTAGGATTTTGGTAATTTGGGTGTTTTGTTTTTCTATTCTTTCTATAAGGACAAAATACCGCATCTATTTAATTGCGGGGGGGGGTGCGGGAGGGAATCTAAGTTTTTTTTCCTAGGGTTCTTTATTAGTCACACTGAAGAGGGGAGAAAAGTCCCCCAAAAAAGGCCACTTTGAGAGGGCACATGTCAGGATGTGAGAGCTTGTCCCGCTAGCCCAGATGTGCCAACTGGGAACAGGCTTCCAGGCTGGTCAACTGAGTGGATGTCCAAAGTAAAGCAGACACTGAACTAAGTGCATATGTCTTCTTACTTAATGTCCACAGCAGTAAGTGTTTCTGAGTTCACCTTAGACGTGCAGAGCCAAAATAACACGGCAGAGAGCCCCAGTGTCTGGGTAGGAAGAGTGGAGTGGGAGCTGCTGCTGTTGTGGTCATTTCTCTTCTCTGATTTCAGGCCCATACAGGACACTCACTATGACAGGTACATCTAGTCTGTCACTCATTCATTCCTAGCCATGTTATTCATTCATACCTGCACTTTGTTCCTGAAGCACATACAGCAGAGGAAGACAGAGTTATGAGTGGTATGGTCTCCTGAAAACCTCAGGAATCCACTTAGGTCACTGCTAAACCTGATCCACATAGGCTGTGGCCATCCTATTGTGGTTCACTGCTCCTCTAAACCCTTTGTAGCGCTCCAGCACATCCTCGTACGCCTGCACGAACTCCTTCTCCTTGCTGCGGTTGGCCAGCTGCTGACCCGGCACGTAGCCGGCCATGGCCGCCCGCGCCGCGCTCTCCCGGGGCCCCGGCGGCGCCGCTTGCAGGCCCGCGCGCTGAGGCTACGGCCCCAGCCTCGGCCCTTTGTGCGGCCCGGGGACGGCGGCGGCGGCCCTGGCTCTCGGCTCCGCTCCGCGCCTGCCCTGCCGGCCTGCCGCTCGCTCTCCGATGCTCAGCCCGCTGGCGCTCCGCCGCCGGTCCCGCTGGCGTTTCCACCTCCCCACCCCCTCGGCTCCGCTCCTCCCTCAGCCCACCCCGCCGCCGGCGGCGGCAGCGGCTTCTCCCGTCAGGAGCCTTTGATATTGAGTTTTACGAGCTGTTTGTATATTTTGGAAATTAAGCCCTTCTTGGTCGCATCATTTGCAACTCATTTCCCCCATTCTATAGGTTGTCTTTTCATTTTGTTTGTGATTTCCTTTGCTGTGCAAAATCTTTTAAGTTTCGTTAGGTCCCATTTGTTTATTTTTGTTTTTATTTCCATTACTCTAGGAGGTGGGTCAAAAGATATTGCTGCGATTTATGTCAAAGAGAGTTCTGCCTGTGTTTTCCTCTAGGATTTTTATATCTGGTCTTACATTTAGGTCTTTAATCCATTTTGAGTTTATTTTTGTATATGGTGTTAGAATGTTCTAATTTCATTCTTTCACGTGTAGCCGTCCAGTTTCCCCAGCACCACTTATTGAAGAGACTGTCTTTTCTCCATTGTATATTCTTGCCTCCTTTGTCATAGATTAATTGACCATAGGTGTGTGGGTTTATTTCTGGGCTTTCTATCCTGTTCCCTTGATCTATATGTCTCTTTTTGTGCCAGGGATACATTTTTATGTTAATTTCTCAGTTTAGAATTTTCTAAACCATCAGGATACTATAACTGAAATTCCAAATCCTTTTGAAGGATAGACCAAGGTTTAAATTTCTCATAGGAACTTTCTCTCAAACCCAGATAAAAAAGGAAATCTTCCTTTTTATCTCCTTCAGTCTCCACCCGGATGGGTGGATGTTTTTAGTCCTTTCCTGTGTAGTATACCTTTTCAATAGTCAGGGCATTATGCATGGGTCCTGCCTCCAATTCTGCACCTTCAGAGCCCAAGGCCTACCCCCACATCCTAGTATAGGTGTTCAGATGCAAGGCTCTAGTTGCTACCTGGCCTAAGACCTCTTCCAGGCTTTCATTATCCATGTCTCTATCTTTCTCTCTAACACTCATATTCCTATTTGCTCTGGCACCTAAGGATTTCCCTTATACTCCTTTAAGTCCATCCATGCATATATTTTTTAATATTTTGCTATATTTTCTCAAGCATTTCTAGGTATTTGTAATAGGTATTTCCACCAACATTCTGGAAGCAGAAATAGCAATAAACATTTAATGAGTTGATAAGCATGTCTGGATGCCATAAAGTTGGCATGTCTTCATGTGAGAATGAAATCATCCTGCTTTTAATTCTGCATTGAATTAAATTATTTTACTAGTTATAAAGTCAAATTTATATTTTGTAAGGATCATTCACAGTTGAAAGAATTCTATAGAATAATAAAGTATTTGATAGAATGAGATGAGTTTGATGTGAAAAAATATATATATCCTAAAGTAGAAAATTTACAGCTTTAGTTGTTATAGACTAAAAATATAGGGACACAAGTGAACATAATACCAAACTGATGCCAAGTGAAGCCAAATGGAATCACAGGGTTACTATACAAATAAAGTTTCTCAGTGCACAGAAAAGAAATAGTAGGAGAAGGGAGTCATCAACTAGATATGACACCATAGCCATCATTACCAAAATTCTTCTTATAAAATATGATTCAATTTCAGGTAAACACTACCCTCTATCATATTAAATTGGTATTGCTAATTTGAATTTTATTTGCTTTTATGGTTTGATTGATATTTAATGTATAAATTTGTTATGATTTTATAGTTGTGTTAGAGTTACAAGAATTAAGCATCTGTCTACCATTATACATACACATATTTTTGTAACATTATAAAAATGTAAGTAAATACAAGGCTGGATTATTTTTTCTTTCAAAAGATTGAGAAATAGAAATGCAAGTGCAACACTCCTTAACACCATGCACAAAAATAAACTCAAAATGGATTAAAGACCTAAATGTAAGACCGGACACTATAAAAATCTTAGAGGAAAACATAGGAAGAACACGCTTTGACATAAATCACAGCAAGATCCTTTTTGACCCACCACCTAGAGTAATGGAAATAAAAACAAAAGTAAACAAATGGGACCTAGTGAAGCGTAAAAGCTTTTGCACAGCAAAGGAAACTATAAACAAGACAAAAAGATAACCCTCAGAATGGGAGAAAATATTTGCAAATGAATCAAGGGACAAAAGATTAATCTTCAATATATATATAAACAGCTCATGCAGCTCAATATTTAAAAAAAACAAACAACCCATTCCAAAAATGGGCAAAAGACCTAAATAGGCATTTCTCCAAAGAAGACATACAAATGGCCAAGAAGCACATGAGAAGCTGCTCAACATCACTAATTATTAGAGAAATGCAGATCAAAACTACAATGAGGTAACACCTCACAAGGGTTAGAATAGACATCATCAGAAAATCTACAAACAACAAATGCTGGAGAGGGTGTGGAGAAAAGGGAACCCTCTTGCACTGTTGGTGGGAATGTAAATTGATACAGCCACTATGGAGAAGAGTATGGAGGTTCCTTAAAAAACTAAAACTAGGGGCTTCCCTGGTGGCGCAGTGGTTGAGAGTCCGCCTGCCCATGCAGGGGACACCGGTCCATGCCCTCCGGGTAGATCCCACATGCTGCAGAGCGGCTAGGCCCGTGAGCCATGGCCACTGAGCCTGTGTGTCAGGAGCCTGTGCTCTGCAACAGGAGAGGTCACAACAGTGAGAGGCCCGCATACTGCAAAAAAAAAAAAAAAACCTAAAACTAGAATTACCATATGACCCAGCAATCCCACTACTGGGCATATAGCCAGAGAAAACCATAATTCAAAAAGACACATGCACCCCGATGTTCATTGCAGCACTATTTACAATAGCCAGGTCATGAAAGCAACCTAAATGCCCATCAACAGATGAATGGATAAAGATGTGGTATGGGCTTCCCTGGTGGCGCAGTGGTTGAGAGTCCGCCTGCCGATGCAGGGGACGCAGGTTCGTGCCCCGGTCCGGGAAGATCCCACATGCCGCGGAGCGGCTGGGCCCGTGAGCCATGGACGCTGAACCTGCACGTCTGGAGCCTGTGCTCCACAACGGGAGAAGCCACAACAGTGAGAGGCCCGTGTACCGCAAAAAAAAAAAAAAAAAAAAAAAGATTGAGCAAATTCCCTGGCGGTCCAGTGGTTAGGACTCGGTGCTTTCACTGCCAGGACCTGGGTTCGATCCCTAGTCAGGGAAGTAAGATTCTGCAAGCCGCGTGGTGCAGCCAAAAAAAAAAAGACATAATGAAATCTATGGGTATAATTAAAGCAGTGATAGGTGAAGTATAGCTTTAAAATGCAGTAACATTGATACAAATAAAAGTGTAAGAGTTAAATGAATTAAAAAAAAATACAACTCAAAAAAAAAGCAGTAATAATAATAAACTAGTGAACAAAAAAAAAAAAAAAAAAAAAAAGATGTGGTATATATCTACAATGGAATATTACTCAGCCATAAAAAGGAAGGGAAATTGGGTCATTTGTAGAGATGTGCATGGAACTAGACACTGTCATACAGAGTGAAGTAAGTCAGAAAGAGAAAAATAAATATCGTATATTAATGCATATATGTGGATCCTAGAAAATGGTACAGATGAACCAGTTTGCAAGGCAGAAATAGAGACACAGCTGTAGAGAACAAACATATGGACACCAAGGGGGGGAAAGCAGGGGGTGTGGGGGTGGGATGAATTGGGAGATTGGGATTGACATATATACACTAATTTGTATAAAATAGGTAACTAATAAGAACCTGCTGTATACAATAAAATAAAATAAAATTCAAAAAAAAGAAATGCAAGTGCAGAAAGTTATTCTACTCAGCTCTGTTTTCAGTTGCAAAATATTGGAAACAACCTATATGCGCATATATAGGAGAGAAATATAATGAAATATGGAACATTGACACAATGGAGTATTATGCAGCTATGAAAAATGGGGAAAAGTCTCTATGTGTTGATACAAATTATTTCCCAGATATGTTGTTAAGTGAAAAATGGCAAAGTACAAAAGACTAAATAGTATACTACTTTCTTGTAAGAAAGAAGAGGAAATAAAAACTTATACATGTATCTACCCATCTGTGCAAAATAAAACACAGGAAAGTTAAACCAGAATCTAATGAGACTGGTTACCCACAGGAGTAAATGGAAATGGGGTAAAATGAATTAAAAAATAGAAACAGAGTAGAAGGTGTGGAGAGAATGATACTTTTCTAAGTTTATCTTGTTTACAATTTGACTTTTAAAATCATTTCAAATGTTTTACATATTCCAATTAATAAATAATTAAAATCACAAGTATTAATAAATGATTAAAACTGCATGCAGACAGAAACAGATGATCTTAACTGTATTACCAATGAATAACATAACCATATGGAAGCAGAGGGAGGGAAAAAAACTATCAAGTAACTTTGGAAAACAGTATTTTGACTGTAAACTCTTAAAACAGTATTCAAATATCACTCTCTAATAAGTAGGTTTGTTTACACAGGTGTATGGATTAGCAATTCAGAAACTACTTTTAAGTATTTCAGGATTGAGCAAATTCATAAATATATTATGAATAATGAAGGCCATGTTCCTTCCTGTCAGAGAATAGAGCTGCAGATAAGGAAAGAGGGAAAGCTAGAATGAATCAAATAGTATTAGACTGGAATTGGAGCTATCAATATAAATTCATGGGTTTTTTTTAAGGTAGATAGGTAGATGATAGATAGATAGAGATAGGCAGACAGATAAACAGACTTAAATGTGTATGTATACATTCATATATTTCCTCACTCTGTCCACTTAGAGGGTCTAAAAGCAATGATACCCCCATACCAGTACACACACCTAGTACCTAGATCTTGGTTTTTAAGTACTATTCCTCAGCAAAAAGTACCTCAACTCTGGAGAAATGGTTGATTCCAGGACTGGGTTAGTGAAAGCACAAGATTGGCCTAGAGCATCTTGTAGTTCCAGAAAGCAAGGAACTATACACACACATGCAAACGCAGAGAGGATAACAACATATCAAGACGTAGGACCCAACTTCCTATGGGTAATGGGCAAATTTGAACAACATAAATAATGATAATAATGGATTATAATCTATAGAATAAAATAAGAATCCATGCGTACAGACTGACATAAATAAATTAAGTAATGAATAAATAGAATACAAGAGAAAGTTCTTCTTTAAAGTAGAATTCCAGTTAATACAGGTACAAAGAAGATGGAAATGGAAAATCACCATTTGTAAAATACCACAGTAAAATTTTTAAGTCAAGAATCATCAACTGATACTAAAATTGTGGGCAAAAGTGTGATGAGAAAGAGGATATTTACAGTCTCAAAATATCTCTTCAAAAATGGAAACAAAACAGTAACTTTATGGGAGAGAAACCTGGCAAACACCACCTTAATTAGGTGATAAAATTTGATCAGGCATAATGGGACAAATTTGTCATCATTTGCCTTTTGATGTGATGTACTAAGAATGCAAAAACATTTCTGTGATACTCTTGACAAAAACTCATCACTGAATATAATCATGAGGAAGCAACAGGACAACGCAAATTGAGTGACAGTCTCTAAAATAACTCACCAATACTTAAAAAGTGTCAAGATCATGATAGACAATACCAATACTATTATATAACTGATGAAATTTTTTAAAGGTCCTTAGATTAGATATTATTATTATATCAATGTTAATTTTCTGAGTTTTATAATTATACTGTGCTACATAAAATGCTAACATTCGGAATGCCTGAAAAGACATATGGGAATTCTGTGTGCTGTTTCTGGAACTTTTTAAAAGTATGAAATTATTTCAAAATGATTTCTTTTTAATTAAAAAGAAAAGAATATGGACATTCTTCAAACTTGAGAAACATGACCAATCAGGTACGATTGGCCAAAGTAGAAATAAAAATGTGCAATACCAAAACTAAGGTGAGAAAGAAAAGGCATATTTTCATACTCTGTAATATGTAGCAAAATGCAGCAATTAAAAATACTGAAATAAGGCTTCCCTGGTGGCGCAGTGGTTGAGAGTCCGCCTGCCGATGCAGGGGACACGGGTTCGTGCCCCGGTCCGGGAAGATCCCACATGCCGCGGAGCGGCTGGGCCCGTGAGCCATGGCCGCTGAGCCTGTGCGTCCGGAGCCTGTGCTCCGCAACGGGAGAGGCCACAGCAGTGAGAGGCCCGCGTACCGCAAAAAAAAAAAGTAAAAAATACTGAAATACTTCTGTACCAATTGAATCACTGGCTTGAACCTCCAGGTGTCCCCCTTAAATTCTGCAACCACCCAGCCCTTCCCATGGGATCTCATGAACCTCCCCATGATGGGAGAATAACGGGTTAATGCTTTGGGCCATGTTTGTTCTGAATGGAGAGTGTCCATGCCATAGCAGTTGTTAAATATTTCGACTATCACTAATAGATGTGCTTTGAGCTAGCTATTCAAACATTACCAATAATAGTAAAAACTAACAATGACTGAGTTTTTTCTATGTGTCAGGCTATACCATGGTGCTTTATGCTGATTATTTCATTTGATCTTTGCAACAAACATGTGAGTTTAATACTACATTTAACTAAAAATGAAAAAATTTATACTGACATAATGCAATAACTGGCATCAAAAAAATCAATCACATAAAATATGGGTACGTTATGGTAATGGTTAATAAAGTGTGTAAGCCTGCAGAGCTAGCCATCCAAGAGTTCTATTAGCCTAACTGTGCACACTAAAGTCTTCTAGTCTCAGTATGCTTTGGCAACACCTTATAGGTAGTTATAAACTCAAGCTTAAATATGAACAGGGATAACTCTATCTGGAATTTCCAAGACAGTGGAAGGGATTCCAAGAATCTCCAAGTTAGTTCACGCCCGTTCTATCAGTCCATTCTGGGGAGAAAACTGAGGACTCAGAGACATCCACCCCAATTTGCCAGTCACATTTCCTACCTAGCTTTACATTCCTCCCACCCACAGAAGAAGAATGAGGGCCAGTCATCAAGTGGATTTTATTCAAACATGTATTACTGTGAAGTAGGCTATCGTGACCTTTTTACTTTATTGAGAGAGTTCAAGAAACTTGAGACTACCAAACTAAGTGCTATGCCTAATAGTACTATTTATTGGACATCAAATCACAAAGTACCTTGTGATATTGCTTCTATTAGTTCCCTGAATTATAATTTTGCCTCTTTAATTCATTTTTAAGATATTTATACATATTTTCCCCAACAAGACATTAATTACTCTGAGACAAGAACTATGTTGTTGTGTCCCAAATCTCTCACTGCCTTGCATAGAACAGGTATACAGAAAATAATTAAATTGATTGAAGTGTGAGTTTCTGAGAATAACATGTTGAATTCAGACAGAGGGAACAGAATGTGCAAAACTTCTTGGTAGAGAGCACATGAGAGTTTAAGAACTGAGAAAATGGTGAAGAAATAAGAGGCTGGAAAATACATAGACTTGGAGGTTCTGGTAAAGATTTTGTTCACAACCCTATGACTAATAGAAAGCCATTAAGCATTACTCATAGCATTGTCAGAGTGGAATTTGGTTTTAGATTGTCCTTTGTTAGCCATCCATCTCCTTTTAACTTTCTCAGGTGGTTTTTAGAAAATGTACCGTCATTGACTTTGCCTGAATGAAAAAGAGCTGAGGATTTAGTTACCTTTTGTTATTTTAGATTTTTTGATTAACAAGACTGTAAGAACAAATGCCAGCAGTATTTTAAAATAATCTCCTTATGCCTTTTATAACTCTTCGATCCAATCACACTCTATTAAAATCCTCATTTGCTAAAGAGGGTCCCAGGTCTCTACAGCTGAATTCTGAGAATCCCAAAATTGCACCTAAGAAGTGGAGCCTCTCATCAAATTGAGGTGGGTACATATAAAGTCTCTTGGCTAACTCAGAGCTCTGACAAGTTCTTGGGAAGATTAGGGTCTAGTATGGGCAATACACTAAATATGTAAGTAACTTCAAAAACCAAGAAGATGACGTCAAAATAAAGATACAAACCTGGCATTATATAGATTTAAGGGGAACATGTCCAGTTGGCACCATTAGAAATAGTTTGCTAAAGAGGGAATAATTAAGAATGAATATGAGAGGTTAAAGATAGAATATGTTTCGTGGTTACTTGCAAGAACTTTAGAGTCGCATTGTTTTTTATTTAAAACTTAGCTCTTCCAATTGTGTGAAATTTTTTACTGTCTAAATGACTAAATTTCTTCATTTCCAAAACAGGGAAGTTCATAGATTTGTTGTGAAGATTAAGTGAGAAATAATGATAAGATATTCAGTAGACTGATGACCTTAGTAAATGCCAATTTCTAGTAGTAGTAGTTGTAGTAGTAGTAGTAGTAGTAGTAGTATTCAACAGGTAAACAAGAGGGGTTCCATTAAATCACCTAGACCTTGTTTCAGTTTTTGCATTTCATAGGGTCTGTTTACTTCTCCCAGTGTCTTTACTGAAGTGTGGCGAAAAGGCCTTTGGAGGTAAGGACAAAAGACTCCAGTTAGAGTCCTAGTTATCTGGCTTTTGTCTGAACACCACCTTGGGCAAGCCACTTTTTTCCCTCTCCATCTGTATTCCAGTTTCTAAAAGGAAAATAGTGCCTAATTCACAGGGCCGTGCTGAAGACTAAAAGAGATCACAGTGGTGAAATAGGGTGGATCAAACAAGTAGCTGTGGAAACTTCGGGCAACTCTCCAGGCAGTCTTAGATGAGTGCATAAAAAGTTAATTCTTTATTATGTGAAACTGAAATGACATTCTGTTTTGTCAAAAGCTAATTTCAAGATCTCTTTTCAATAATTAAGGAATGAAGGAAAAATTAAGGTGTTGTCAAGGAGGAAAATATTTCCCTCTGTCCTTCTAGGTTCTTCTGGCTGGTCTAAGAATTAAATTGACATGAGATCGATTAACAGGAAGAAATCAAACAAAAGTTTAAAAACATGTATACATGGGAAAGACCCAGGAAAACTGAGTAACTCACCAAAATGCCTAAAACCCTCATCTTAAATACCATCTTCAGCTAAAGACAAAAGAGGATGTTGTGGGTAGTGGTTTGAGACTTCAAAAGGGAGATAGGCAATTCACATAGAGATGGAAAAGCACATGTTTGGTAAACAAATGTTTGCTGGGCATGCAGAGACTATGGGACACAGAGAGAAATTTTTAAAACTAGACTTTGCTAGGTTCCTCCCATCTACCATTCCTAGTTGATACTGTGCTTATCTATGGTGATAGCTCCCTTCCTGGAACAGGTCCTCTAACTACATTCTTTTAGACCGTTAGGGGAAAGGTCAAAGGTTTTTCCTGAGTCTTTTGGGTCTTAAAAATAATCAGCCTAAATTAATCTTCATGCCAAAGAGACACATTTTGGGGTGGCAAATTTTGCTCCCCTACAGTATAAAAAACATGGTATCAGATGTAACTGTGTTCAAATGCTGATTCCACCATTTACTAACTCTGTGACCTTGAGCAAATTAATTAACCACACTGAACTTCAGTTTTCTCCTGTGTAAAATGGAGACAATAATTACCTCAAATGGCTGTTGGAAAAATTAATTGAGGTTTACTTTCTAAAGGACAGTGACTAACACATAATCTGTCTTAACTCAAAGTCAAATCCCCTCTCCCATTTTTACTTTATCCTATAGATAGCAGGCAATAGACTCTGTTTTCTGTTGGTTTTTTTAATCCTTAAAGAAGATATTCATATTCTATAAAACTCTTAATGATGCAATTCAAACGATGCAATTCAAACGTCTTTAAGGAAACAGCAATGAAAATGAAATAATTCTATTTTTAAAATATCAGATTGTATCATGTCGAGTGTTCAATAAACAACTGAATTTTCTATTTGTTTGGGTAACAATCTATTTTATACTTTATTATAAATATTTAATTTATGATGTATAAGTTTGAGTAAATATTTTATCCAAATAAAATATTTTTCTTAGCATAGAATTGCACTGGAGTTAATTATAATGATTTATTGTGTTATTATTGAATGAGCTTGAATTTTTAAAAGCACTAATTCAGAAAAATTATACCCACAAATTTAAGAAATATTAGAGATTTTCCATAGGATTAATCAGACAGTTAATATTGTTTTCTGAATGTACCATATAACGATAATAAATGAGTGAATGTAGAAACTAGACAGCTAATTCAGCCAAAATAAGCCCTTTAAAAGCTTAGTCTGAAAAAAATTTTCCCTACTAATGGATGTGTTTTGGTCTAAAGCTACCCAGATAAAAACCAAAATATTTTTCATTCTTGCTTTAGTTAGCTAACTCATGTAAGCACAGCCTAAATACTTAAAGTCCAAGCTCTTATATTTTAAAATGCCCCTAAATAAAAGTTACTCTCAGAAGTAAATCAGATGAAACTACTTGAAGACACATTTTTGGTACCTAAACAATGATATTTATGGTAATGTGATACAGAATGTTCACAATTTAATTTTAATATTAATGTCTTTCACATTATTACATACATAAATTTAATAAAATGCCTATTAAAGTAGATAATATATAAGTTTGTACAAACTGATGTTAATATTTACTGAAAGCTTATTTTGTGCAGTGCAACATGATACAATCATTGATTAAAATCATTTTTGATGAAATGAATGATGTCTCACATTTTAGACCTACAAATTGCTATTCAACAATCTATGACCAGGAAGTCATATATATCTCATTAGTCATTAACTTTAACTTTCCTCCTCCATCAAATAAATAACTGAGTGAGATAATTTGATTTTCTCTTTGTCTTCCTCTCCTTAAGAGTATTAGAGGTACAAATAAATGACCACAATAAAATGACCACTAGTCCTGACTAATAAAGGGTTCTTCCATTGTATACAAGAAGAGTTACTTATGGAGAAGCAGGCCACATTTCGTATCCACCCACAATAAAGGTTTATTGAGTTATTTAGCCCGCAAAATTTAGCTCAGGAAACCAGATTTACTGAGACATATTTACATACATCAGAAGAACTAAACAGGATTTTTTAAAGCAGTATGAAAAATATGGCCTACACATTTTAGAAAGGATAAATATATACATATATAGTTATAGCTATATTTATATATAATTATATGTACATACATAGTTGTATAGCTTTATACTATCTAAATTGCCCTTGTTTTATTTTGAGAAATAAGATGTTAAGAAACAAGTGCACTGAGGAATAGCAAAGGATTTTTCAAAAGTATTTTGGTCTTTTTTTAAACATTTCTTGAGAAAAAAATAGCTTAAAGCAAAACTTTTTACTGACTTAATAACATAAAGCAAGGATTTGTGGTGAATAATTTTAAATGTGGGAAAAAAAGAGAAGACTCTCAACCATCTGTATTATTTCATAAATGTTAGTGAATTGCAGTGAGAATAATGTTAATTTAGCAAAGGCGGGTGAAGTTGCTAACTCTTGTCAGAGCCCATAAGAAGTGGGAGATAGAAAGCAGAGTGGAAAATCTGACAGCTTTATGGCAAAAGAATTCAACCTAGATAAATATTAGGCAGAAATGATGACAAAACTGTCCAGACTTCTCATTTATAATGATGGCTTCTCAAACTGCAGGATCTTCTACAGGGCTTAGTAGTCATTACATGTCCCAATCAAAGTGTTGTTTTTCAAGTACACCTATCCCCTGCTTAATGATTTTCATTAGTGCTTGAAAACCCTGCGTTAAGTAAAGAGCTTTAAAAAAAAATTTTAAGTGTTTCCATTAAATTTAATGGGAAAATTGTGATGTGTTTCATCTCAACACAAGATACTCAATTTTCACAGCTAGAAAAATATATCAGTTGAATGAAAACGTGTTTATATTAGTAATAAACAGCAATTTGAAAGGAAACAAATACAGCTTGTATATAAAATGCAGTGCTATTGTACTTGTCCTTTTTCTTATTTCTGAAACATTTTCTTCACCAATCTTTCAGATTTGGAGGCTCATGATTATTTTGCACTTCAACGGCATTTAAAATTATATGCCAAAAGAACCACTTTTTGGGCAAAATATAGGCTAAGTATGGGAGGGCATAAAAGACTGAAGATTCACAGAAGATACTACATCTTCAACTCTCTCCTTAGAGTATGCACACCATGGAGTTCAGAACACGCTATCTTAAAATCAGGTGCCTTGGCAGCTTGTTTTAAAGTGAAGGACTTTGACAAATGGCAGGCCCAGAAAGGACTCTTTGACCTTCTTTTCTCTCCTGAAGCAGGTCATGTAACCCTCATGTGAGAGGTGCCCTCCCTATACCCAGAGGAATGGATCAACCTTATCCCTAAAGATGGAAGGACCTGGAGAGGAATGTGAATGAACAGCCCTTGCTAATTTCCCCCAGTTTAAAGCCTTAGCTCATACGCTTTGTCCTAACACATTTTTCTATAACTTTACACTCTTCATTTAACCTAGTATAAAAATACTCAGATTTAGCCATTTATTTGGGTCTTCACTCCTTTTGAGGCTTCCCTTGTCACATAAAACTTATATGAAAGAAACTTGTATGCTTTTCCCTTCTTAATCTGTCTTTTGTCAGTCAGGGTCCCAGCCAGAGAGAACCTAGGAGGTTAGAGTGGACAGATATTTTTCCCTTCCCTACACACACAAAGCAAAATATTTTGGATTCATCCATAAATGGCAGGCAATTCAAATATGTTCCCTATGATAACCTCTGTCCAGAAATTATGTCAAGTCAATTGTTGAATGTGTCTTTGCCTGATACCATAATGTTGAAATGTCACTTTTTATAGTATATTTATTTAATGTATCTTTTGGTGAACAAGTTGTTTCAGGGGGTAAAAAGAAGAAGAATCATTGGTCAAAATGGTATCATTTTTCAAGAGTCATCATGATGGGTGAAAAGTTGTTGACTGAACATTCATTATGGTGGTAAATCTGAATAAAGTTATAAATAGAAAACAGATTAGTCATTTAACAAGAATTGTTTAAATACTTACTTAAAGCAAGTTGGACTGCTCATGTAATCTAACCCTTAGGATTATTTAACTACCTAGTTTATCTTTTCTTGAGATTTTGCTGGAGGAAATGTCATAGGCTTAACCTCTCTAACCTCACCTATGGCTTTTCTTTAAGAAAGTTTTGCAAAACAAAAGATATATGATTTTGCTACATTTAGCCTCATTTATTAGTAATTGCAGCTAGCACTATCAACCACACAATTCCTAGATCAATCTCATACACCAAACAACTATTACTGCTTCTAGATCTTTGTCAAAACAATTGTGCTGTTTCATCTAGATCTCTTTCACTGGGGAGGTCAGGAATGGCATGGGAGAAAATGGACACCTGCCTGGCCAGCCAGGATCAGCCAACTCAACCCTGGCATGACATATCTACAGTTGATTTCCCTTTCCTCTGAACACTGTAGTAATATCATCTCCTCTTTTTTTTTTTTTTTTTTTTTTTTTGTGGTACGCGGGCCTCTCACTGCTGCGGCCTCTCCCGTTGCGGAGCACAGGTTCCGGACGCGCAGGCCCAGCGGCCATGGCTCATGGGCCCAGCCGCTCCGCGGCATGTGGGATCTTCCCGGACCGGGGCATGAACACGTGTCCCCTGCATCGGCAGGCGGACTCTCAACCACTGCGCCACCAGGGAAGCCCTCTCCTCTTTCTTTATATCTAAGCCAAACAACTCCTGCTCCTCAGTGCTTTATACGGGTAGTTAATATTTTATCAGTTTCATTATCTGTCAAAAGTATGTGACAATTAAATATGGATTATTGCTCCATTAGCTCAGCCTATGTGACTGTAAATTTTATTTAGATGTCAAGAAGGTAATATAGCCACCTGAACACAAGGCTAAGAAGCTGTACTGTTATGTCTACTTATAGTCCAAGTCCTTTAGGAACAACCTAAGGCAGTGCTATCCAAGAGAACTTCCTGCAATGATGGATGTGTTCAACATCTGCACTGTCAAATAGGGTAGCCACTAGCCAATTTCTATTAATTTAAATTTAAGTAGCCACATGTACCCATTAGACAAAGGAGAGAAACAAACAGTGAAAGGCTAGGAGGTCCTAGCAAAGGAGCCCATGTAGCATAGCAAAGAAATTTAATGCAGTGCAAACAGACATCTCAAAGTTATGGCTATCAGGCAAGAGGCCAGATCTGGCAAGCCCTCATCTCCTTATCCAGAAAGCAAGAGCCATAATTCTAATTGTTCACACAGCTAGAAATCATCTAAGACTTACTATTGTAGGGGGGAAAAAATTTTTTTTTCCTCTACCCTCTTAGGTTTAGTACCTGAGGCCTGTGAATTAAAGTGACAAAAGACAGATTACCAGGAGAAAAAAACAAATTTTATTTGTTAATATTTTAATTTTTTATGTGCATGGAGGTCTTCATAAAAAAGAAATGAAAACCTACAGAAGCCATTAGATTCGGGGGTGGGGGAGGGGCAGGGTCCTTCCATATCAGTTTAACAAAAGGCAATAAATTTGTTAAGAATTGCTAAGACAAAGGAAAAGGGATTTGGGTTTCTAGCATGGTAAATTGTGCAAAGGTAAACATTTGGAAGAAAGTAGAGGACAATAGAGGTTATTTTAGTAACGGTTGTGTAGGCAGATCCACCTCAATGCTTTCTGACTCCAGTGATAATAGTTGTTTTTCTCCTCCCGGTACAGGAGACGGGAGAGGAAGATCTTCCAAAAGGGAAATTTTTGTCATGCTTTTAGACAGAAAGGGGAAGGGCAGAGACCTCTTTCTGTATGTACTGTTTCTTAATTGCCTTCAGCTCAAAATAATCCTTATATTTATTAAGTGGCATATTTTGGGGTAGCGTATTCTGATCCCCTTCACTATCACTACTGGTTTTTTCATGAAGACAAGTTATTTGCTTCCATGATGATCTTTTCAATTTCTTCCTTGTTTAAAATAATTTGTACAGGGCTTCCCTGGTGGCACAGTAGTTGAGAGTCCACCTGCCGATGCAGGGGACACGGGTTCATGCCCTGGTCCAGGAAGATCCCACATGCCGCGGAGCGGCTAGGCCCGTGAGCCATGGCTTGCGCGTCTGGAGCCTGTGCTCCGCAACGGGAGAGGCCACAACAGTGAGAGGCCCGCGTACCACAAAAATAATAATAATAATAATTTGTACAAAAATAAAATGGGCCAGAAATATAGAGTTCAGCCTTCTCAAAGACATAGTCCCACCTCCACCATTTTTGAGATTTTGCATTCCTTATCTCTAACTCATCTCAAATTTGGACTCTACAAACCTCCTAAGGTCATATTTCTGCCACCATCATTGAAAAACACTGAAATACATAAGACTGTAATCATATTCCACAAATATTTATTGAGAATCCAGTGTGCACATAAGACTGTGCTGAATGCTGATAACACATTGGTGAACAAAGCAGACAGAATCCCTGTCCTCAGTGAGCTCATAGTTTGGTGCATAAGAAATACATTTAAAAATTAAACAAATGAATAAATATAGAATCATGATCCAGAGTTAGAATCCTGAAGGATAAGAACCAACTGCCATTAGAGAATAGCAGTAGGCTGTACCTTAGCCAGGGGAGTCAAAGAATGCCTCTCTGGAGAGGTGAGACATGAAGCATGCAAATGATCAAGGATTTTGGAAAGGAAGTGACATGATCCAATTCACATTCTAAAATAGTAGTTCTGGCAGCTGAATAATAAAGAACAAAATAGAGAGAACAAGAGTAGATGCAGGGAGACCATTTGGGAGATCATAAAGTAATAAAGTGCCTTGGTAAGTACCAATAAGTGACTACAAATAGTGGCTCCTATAACAGTATATAAATAATGGCAGTTGTGTAAGAATGATTTTTTAAACTAGATTAACCCAGAACTAGATTAATAGGTTAAGAGGATAGGTACTAAAATTTCATCACAAATCCTCTCAAGTCCTCAGAATGATGCCTGAGATTGGCTAAACCAAGAGACCATAATATGATGGTTATTCAGGTATAAGTAGCAAGAACCCAAAAAAGGAGAAGAAAGAACAATCTGAAGAAATAATGAAATTATAGTACTTTGTGACAGAAGGACTACAGGGGATGAGTATAAATCATGAAATAGAATTCTCAGTAGGTGACATGACTCAAACCCAAGACCACACAGCTGCTAAGCACTATATGTCCATTAAGAGCTCTACATTGTACTTTCCTCATCTAGAAGATGGGCATAATAGGGTTTCCAGGTCATGGTGCTGTTGTAAGGATTAAAAATAAATAAATATGAGCACTTGGAACGGTGTCTCAAAAATTGTAGCTGTTTCAGACAACATACAAACTCTGTTTAAATAAATTTAAGTAAAATGTCAGATATCTCACACGTTTTGTTTTGATTTCAAATAATAGCAATTCCATATGGCAATCTAGGAAAATCGAAGTTAATATTTACAAGGCCTTTTCAATATAAATTTTGTTGACTTATATGATTTAGCTGCCCCATTTTATTAACTTTAATTTTTTGTTAGTTATTTTATATTCACTCAGGTACCTCCCTTAGAAATAAATCTTGTTTATTCACTTTCCAGCTCCCTATTGAGTTTAATAAGATATTTACTCTTAATAATGTAATAATTCTAGGTAAAACAGCATGAGTAGTTTGAAATTTATTTTCTAAATTAATAATATATTTAAATCTCTAGATAGAATTCTTTTGCGAGGCTAGGATCAACTAAGAAAATAATCACCTTCAAGATGATTAGTAAAGGTCTGGAGACATCAGACCAAAAAAAAGAGCCATTCTTGTACTTTAAAACATCTTTGGAAAAGGTCAAAAAAGGAAGTATGTTTATTTGAAGTATGATTCATACTGCTATTGCAGTGATGACAAACACAGCAGAAATTTTCATTATATTTGGGGCCATAAGTATTTATAATATACAATAAAATTTTCAGTCACAAGTGTGATAGGAATCAACACTAACATTTTTATCCTTTTCCTTGTAAAATGATTAAATGATGAATATAGTTATCACAAAGGGATTAAAATTGCTTTAATTGTTACTAAATCCTAAACCTTGTTCTGAACTTGAATTTGCTCTTATGGAAATTTTAAAGCACTACCAGTTCGAACTCAGTCTCCTCTTTACATAAATGTCATTTATTTCTAGCAACTTTCTTCTAATAATTGTTTAAGTTATTTAAATGTATACAGACTTCTTACTGGGTGCTGAAACTGTGTACCATCACTAAGGGTAAAATTAAATGATTCATTTCCTTTATGATCAAAGCCACAAAACTTTTCTCCTTATTGTGCTGTGAATTCCAGCAAATAACTCCACAGCAGTTTATTGAATTTTTTTTCATTCAGATATTCACATTCCAAGATATTGTATAGTAAGTGAACTGGGAACTTTTTTCTATATACCTCAAAATTTCATTTTAAATGCCCTACAGCAAAGACAATACTAGCTATTACCTAGCAGTGGAGTAAGCCAGTTTAGCCTTTCCAGAGTTTGACATTTAAAAGCAGTCCAGAATCATAGATTAAGAACATCTTAAATTAATGCTGTAGATTAACATTCAGCAAAGAACACATTTGGCATTAACTATTTTTGAATAAATCTCCTGCTCAAAAGAAAAAAAAAATTCACCTTCTTTCCCAAACAAGGTATCCTCTTGTGAGTAATCTTGAAATATAATTTCCAAAGTCACAAAGCATCTTTGCTCTTTTTCTACAAATATAAAAACTCTTATACCTCTTTTTATATCATGGCACCAGCCCATTGAAAAAGAAAAAGAATCAGAATCTCTACAACAGTAAAACCTGGCAATTGCTAAATGGCAAATCTCACTCAAGAACAAAACATCAATATTAAACACTAAAAATCCTGGTAACTGTTTTAAAAAAAAAAAATCTGTGAAAGCTTGATACTACTATATGATGGTGGTTCACTAAAGCAAACTTTCTAACCTTCTTTAAATGAAATTTAAATGAAATTTCTTGCCTCCTTTAAAATCTTACTCAAGATCAGTTTGCCTTTAGATGGAGAAATATTTTAACTCATCAATCACCAATAAAAACATGACCTTCATACGTTTGGCAAATTGCATTTCTGGTTTCTGGTCCTGATGAAAATGACTGAAAGACAGCAATCAATTGACATGACATTCCAAAGGATCTGTTATGAGATGAATTAGGACAATGTTATGTGCAATGCCAACTATTAAAAACTATAAGGGCACAGTACAATTTTGGTAGGTAGCTTTCACTCTCTTCCTTTATCTTCTACATTCAGTCTGTCACCAAGTGCTGTCATTCTTCCATCATCATCTTCCTTCCTTCATTTGTTCTTCCTCCTCCTTTCCCAGGTTCTCATCATCTTATGCCCAAATAATTATGATATTCTCCTAGCTCAGTAAATCTCAGCCATCAGTCTGAGGAGACATGCAGGCATGTGACAATGTTTTACCGGTACAAGAAGAAATGAGAAAATAAAGACAATGCAGTAAGTCTTTAATAACACCAAGATTATTCATTTTTAATGTTCTGTCCTTTACTCTGGAAGGACACACTTGTGCTCCCTATAATTTGAGGTTAAAATTCAATTGTTTTTTGAAATAGTGACTATAGAATATGGTGTTGCTTCTTTTAAATCCTTCCGTAGGTAAATAAATATTTGACAACTATATGCTAGTCCTCAAGATTTTTTTTAGGAACTTCACTGGTATATGAAATCAAAATTTTGTAAAACAGTAATTGCTGATCTCCTTGAGCCTGGTTACTTCCTTCCAAATTCCAAAACCCAAAATCAGGCTGAGGGAAGAGATAGATTGGCCGCAGGGGCAAACAGCTGGAGTTCATTCTCTGTGGACTGATACTCCAAGACGAAAATAGCAGGACAATCAAGGGAGGAGGCTGGGCCCTGTCCAGACAGAAGATAAGAGACCACATATTTCTCATACCTGAAGTCAGGGGACCTCCCCAACTACACATGTGCAGAAAAGCTCCTTGGAGCTCAAAAAGGGAGAGGGTGCCACCCCATAGTAAGTGATGCTGACTACCCATAGGCCTCTTTGGTAGAATCCATCTCAGCTAAGAGATGCACATGCACACATGGAAGGATCCTGAGATATACCAAATACGAACTCGGAACCAGGCAAATCAAAATGATTGGCCAAAGGAAACCAGGAAAAAATGCCCCATATGAGTGATTTAAACTGCCACGAGGTCTCGACTCTCTCTGAGTCCAGTGGTGTGTCTATCCACATGTACTGTACTCTTTTTTCTTCCCTATAAACACTTTACTTGTTTCACTACATTCCATCTTTGTGGGAATTCTTTTTCTGCAAATCCTAAGGGCCAGGGCCTTGTCAGTGACCAGTGGTCTAGTGGCTAGGATTTGGTGCTCTCACCACTGTGACCCGACCTCAATCTCTGGCCAGGAACCGAAACCCTGCTTCAAGCCGCTGCAGGCCGAGGCCACCGGAAATCAAGGCCAAACAGATGTAATATACAGCATGATAGCTATAATTAACAACAATATAGAATCTTTTTCTCTTTTTTTTTTTGACAGATGCTAAGAGAATAGATCTTAAAAGTTCTCATCACAAGAAAAAAATTGTGTAACTATGTGAGGTGATGGATGTTAACTAAGCTTATTGTGGTAATCATTTTGTTTTATGTAACAATGCATTTATATATATCAATGTATCAATACATATATCGATATATCAATGATATATCATTATGTTGTACACCTTAAGCTTATATATTGGAGGGGGAGCTTCAAGATGGCGGAAGAGTAAGACGTGGAGATCACCTTCCTCCCCTCAAATACATCAGAAATACATCAAAATGTGGAACAGCTCCTATGGAACACCGACTGAATGCTGGCAGAAGACCTCAGATCTCCCAAAAGGCAAGAAACTCCCCATGTACCTGGGTAGGGTAAAAGCAAAAAGAAAAAACAGAGACAAACAATAGGGATGGGACCTGCCAGTGGGAGGGAGCTGTGAAGGAGGAAAGGTTTCCACACACTAGAAGCCCCTTCGCAGGCGGAGCCCCACGGAGGAGAGCGCAGCAACAGGGCTGCGGAGGGCAAAGCGGAGAGATTCCTGCACAGAGGGTCGGAGCCGACCAGCACTCAGCAGCCTGAGAGGCTTGTCTGCTCACCCGCCGGGGCAGGCAGGGCTGGGAGCTGAGGCTTGGGCTACGGTCGGATCGCAGGGAGAGGACTGGGGTTTGCTGTGTGAACACAGTCTGGCTGGGAGGGAGTCTGGGAAAAAGTCTGGAACTGCTGAAGAGGCAAGAAACCATTGTTTCGGGGTGCGCGAGGAGAGGGGATTAAGAGCACCGCCTACATGAGTTCCAGAGACGGGCGTGAGCCGCAGCCATCAGCGCGGACCCCCGAGACGGGAATGGGACGCTAGGGCTGCTGCTGCAGCCACCAAGGAGCCTGTGTCTGAGCACAGGTCACTATCCACACCTCCCCTCCCGGGAGCCTGTGCAGCCCGCCACTGCCAGGGTCCCGTGATCCAGCGACAACTTCCCCGGGAGAACGCACGGCATGCCTCAGGCTGGTGCAAAGTCATGCCAGCCTCTGCCGCCGCAGGCTCGCCCCGCATCCGTACCCCTCCCTCCGCCCAGCCTGAGTGAGCCAGAGCCCCCAAATCAGCGGCTCCTTTAACCCCATCCTGTCTGAGCGAAGAACAGACGCCCTCCAGCGACCTACACGCAGAGACGGGACCAAATCCAAAGCTGAACCCCGGGAGCTGTGCGAACACAGAAGAGAAAGGGAAAGTTCTCCCAGCAGCCTCAGGAGCAGCGGATTAAATCTCCACAATCAACTTGATGTAC
>NW_020837946.1:49810871-49814029 GCF_003676395.1 Aethalodelphis obliquidens
GACAGGCTCTTGGTGCTCCAGCCAGGCATCAGGACTGTGCCTCTGAGGTGGGACAGCCAAGTTCAGGACATTGGTCCACAAGAGACCTCCTAGCTCCACGTAATATCAAACAGTGAAAATCACCCAGAGATCTCCATCTCAACATCAAGACCCAACTCCACTCAATGACCAGCAAGATATAGTGCTGGACACCCTACGCCAAACAACCAGCAAGACAGGAACACAAGCCCACCCATTAGCAGAGAGGCTGCCTAAAATCATAATAAGACCACAGACACCTCAAAACACACCACCAGATGTGGACCTGCCAACCAGAAAGACAAGATCCAGCCTCATCCACCAGAACACAGGCACTAGTCCCCTCCACTAGGAAGCCTACACAACCCACTGAACGAACCTGAGCCACTGGGGGTAGACACCAAAAACAATGGGAACTATGAACCTGCAGCCTGCGAAAAGGAGACACCAAACACAGTAAGTTAAGCAAAATGAGAAGACAGAGAAACACACTGCAGATGAAGGAACAAGATAAAAACCCAACAGACCTAACAAATGAAGAGGAAATAGGCAGTCTACCTGAAAAAGAATTCAGAATAATGACAGTAAAGATGATCCAAAATCTTGGAAAGAAAATGGAGAAAATACAAGAAATGTTTAACAAGAACCTAGAAGAACTAAAGAGCAAACAAACAGTGATGAACAATGCAATAAATGAAATTTAAAATTCTCTAGAAGGGATCAATAGCAGAATAACTGAGGCAGAACGGATAAGTGACCTGGAAGATAAAATAGTGGAAATAACTACTGCAGAGCACAATAAAGAAAAAAGAATGAAAAGAACTGAGGACAGTCTCAGAGACCTCTGGGACAACATTAAACGCACCAACATTCGAATTATAGGGATCCCAGAAGAAGAAGAGAAAAAACAAAGGGACTGAGAAAATATTTAAGAGATTATAGTAGAAAACGTCCCTAATAGTCCAAAAGTCCAGGAAGCACAGAGAGTCCAATACAGGGGAAATCCAAGGAGAAACACGCCAAGACACATATTATTCAAACTATCAAAAATGAAATACAAAGAAAAAATGTTAAAAGCAGCAAGGAAAAAAAAAACAAATAACACACAAGGGAATCCCCACACGGTTAACAGCTGATCTTTCAGCAGAAATTCTGTGAGCCAGAAAGGAGTGGCAGGACATATTTAAAGTGATGAAGGAGAAAAACCTACCACCAAGATGACTCTACCCAGCAAGCATCTCATTCAGATTTGATGGAGAAATTAAAACCTTTACACACAAGCAAAAGCTAAGAGAATTCAGCACTACGAAATCAGCTTCACAACAAATGCTAAAGGAACTTCTGTAGGCAGGAAACACAAGAGAAGGAAAAGACCTACAATAACAAACCCAAAACAATTAAGAAAATGGGAATAGGAACATACAAATTGATAATTACCTTAAATGTAAATGGATTAAATGCTCCAACCAAAAGACATAGGCTATCTGAATGGATACAAAAATAAGACCCGTATATATGCTGTCTACAAGAGACCCACTTCAGACCTAGGGACATATACCGACTGAAAGTGAGGGGATGGAAAAAGGTATTCCATGCAAATGGAAATCAAATGAAAGCTGGAGTAGCAATTCTCATATCAGACAAAATAGACTTTGAAACAAAGACTATTACAAGAGACAAAGAAGGACACTATAATGATCAAGGGATCAATCCAAGGAAAAGATATAACAATTGTAAATATTTATGCATCCAACATAGGAGCACCTCAATACATAAGTCAAATACTAACAGCCATAAAAGGGGAAATCAACAGTAACACTATCATAGTAGGGGACTTTAACACCCCACTTTCACCAATGGACAGATCATCCAAAATGAAAATGAATAAGGAAACACAAGCTTTAAATGATACATTAAACAAGATGGACTTAATTGATATTTATAGGACATTCCATGCAAAAACAACAGAATACACTTTCTTCTCAAGTGCTCGTGGAACATTCTCCAGGATAGATCATATCTTGGGTCACAAATCAAGCCTTGGTAAATTTAAGAAAATTGAAATTGTATCAAGTATCTTTCCTGACCACAACGCTATAACACTAGATATCAATTACAGGAAAAACTCTGTAAAAAAATACAAACACAAGGAGGCTAAACAATACACTACTTAATAACCAAGAGATCACTGAAGAAATCAAAGAGGAAATCAAAAAATACCTAGAAACAAATGACAATGAAAACACAACGACCCAAAACCTATGGAATGCAGCAAAAGCAGTTCTAAGAGGGAAGTTTATAGTAATACAATCTGACCTTAAGAAACAAGAAACATCTCAAATAAACAACCTAACCTTACACCTAAAACAATTAGAGAAATTAAAAAAAAAAAACCAAAGTTAGGAGAAGGAAAGAAATCATAAAGATCAGATCACAAATAAATGAAAAAGAAATGAAGAAAATCATAGCAAGGACCAATAAAACTAAAAGCTGATTGTATGAGAAGGTTAACAAAATTGATAAACCATTAGCCAGACTCATCAAGAAAAAAAAGGGAGAACCTTTAAATGAATAGAATTAGAAATGAAAAAGAAGTAACAACTGACAATGCAGAAATGCAAATGATCATGAGAGATTACTATAAGCAACCATATGCCAATAAAATGGAAATCTGAAAGAAATGGATAAATTCTTAGAAATGCACAACATGGGCTTCCCTGGTGGCGCAGTGGTTGAGAGTCCGCCTGCCGATGCAGGGGACACAGGGTCGTGCCCTGGTCCGGGAAGATCCCACATGTCGCGGAATGGCTGGGCCCGTGAGCCATGGCCACTGAGCCTGCGCGTCCATAGCCTGCGCTCCACAACAGGAGAGGCCGCACCAGTGAGAGGCCCACGTACCGCAAAAAAGAAAAAAGAAAAAAAAGAAATGCACTACCTTCCAACACTGAACCAGGAAGAAATAGAAAATATGAACAGACCAATCACAAGCACTGAAATTGAAACTGTGATTAAAAATCTTCCAACAAACAAACCCCAGGACTAGATGGTTTCACAGGCGAACTCTATCAAATATTTAGAGAAGAGCTAACCCCCATCCTTCTCAAACTCTTCCAAAATATAGCAGAGGGAGGAACACTCAC